>NC_142243.1:2948383-3178697 GCF_052056855.1 Sturnus vulgaris | reverse complement strand
TAGCTGAAGTGTTTTACCACTGCATGTGGTGTCTGTAGATAAAAGTGGTATCAGAAAAAAGGAACTATCTGCATTCTCTTCTTTGAGAATTAAAGAATTAAGTTCATCTGAACAGAAATAAATGCAACACTTTGTCAGACTGAGATACCAAGTGTCAGAATTCTCCAGAGGTCATAAATTACAGACACACATCAGCAATTTTTTTCTCAAAACCAAAGACTCAGATATGTCAAAGTCAAGCATTTATTCAGATGTGTTTTTTAAAATTCCCCATGCAATCAATAGAGCATTACTAATATTTTCAGACAGAAATTTAATATTCACAACTGCCAAAAAAATCACCTTTTGGAGATGCCTCCCTCTCTTATCTAAGCAGAAAACCTAACACATAATTTTTATGAACCACCTGGCTTTTACATGACTCTCTTCTCTTGGGCTCATAAATTCATACAAAACTCCTTGCAAATCTGAAATTCAGAACATTTCCAGTGTCCCATCTCCTTTGCAACATTCCCTAGACCTCCTGACATGCTGTGTTGTCACCCACCATTCACAGTTTACACAGTAACTATTAAAAACTTCAACAGTTTATAAAATACTGAGCAATTGTTACTGGATGGTCTAGTTATTATTTTACTTGGAAGTTTATTCTGACAGACAAAACTCTGGGATAATTAAACTTTAAAATGAGAGAGTGGTTATTAAGACTGCCTAGTCACTTAAATGAATTATTGCATGGTAGAATCGTTTCTCTTTGAGATTTATGCCTTCACTTGCAATTTTATGACTGTGGAAATTATGATGTAGCTACTTTTGTGTCAGCTGGCCAAAGAGAAGAGAAATTGGTGGAATTTCCTTGTTGGTGTTATCAAAAGGACTAAACAAGACATTTCAGAGGTTTTCTCTAATTTCTCCTGTGGTGACTCCACAAGGCAGAGAGGAATGAATGAAATGCATGAATTCAAAACCCCTGAATGAAAACTCCTCTGCTTGAATGGCCACATAGGAGGCTGAAAACAGGACAGATTAAAAATGTTCTGGGAAAGAGGGACTGCCTGAGGAATCCAAAGATAAGAGATATCTCCTTAAGGGACACTGGGTGGGACAAAATAATTTTTCAATATTTCCACTACTAGACAACCTGAGGTAAAAGAGTGAGACCTTGACCCTGAGTGATCCACTGCAGTCATTATCTCCATTTCCAGCCCTTCTTTTCCCACATGCACTAAAGCCAATAGATTGATTTTTTGTGCCTGAGCTGGATCTGCAGTACAAATTCCAAAATCATGTTTGTTAGGATGCTCTCCGGCTTCAGAGTGGATCTGTGGTTTCTCAGAGAAAAACATTTCCAGGAATGCTTTTCAGCTCTCTGCCACAATCCACCTTCTTGGACAGGAGCTGGGAAAGTAGATTATTTTCCTCCAGAATTCTTGTATTTATTATTTTTGATATTTCTGATTATTGCTTTGTGTTGCAGGCTTATCACAATACTCAGATCTGACATGCAATCACCTTTGGCTGTTTTGGTTTGTTTAGTCTCAAGGCCAGGAATTGCAATAGAAATTCTTGGATTTGGACAAGAGTTCAAATGCTAGAACCATTTATTTAAGATAGAATTGCTGGTGATTCAGTGTTTTTAACCAAGAAACTTCTGAGAATGTAGTTACAAACTGTGACATCTGGCTGGTCACATAAATGGGGAAAAACTTCATTTAAAAAAATGTATAAATATTTTAACATGGCCAGAACACTGCTGACACACAGATAATATCTCTCCTGACAGATCAAGGTGCAGCATCAGGTAAAAAAAAAAAAAAAAAAAAAAAAAAAAAAAAAAAACCAAGAAATGTGAAAAAATAGCTCAATCTGAGTGGCACAGCCTGCTCCTTGGTCATGCCACCCCACTGAAGAGCAACACCATGAGTGAGGCCTCTGGGAGGGATTAAATGTGTGTTAAATGATGTGGGCAATGATATGGCTTTGGGAAACCTCCCATCCCTCCCACGCCTGCATCAGGGGTCATTAGCAGGGGTAATTAGCACGGGTCCTAAGCCAAGCATGGAGCAGGCTGAGGAGCAAGGATGCACCAACAACCATTCCCGGGAGGAGGAGGAGGAGGAGGAGGAGGAGGAGGAGGAGGAGGAGGAGGAGGATGTGCAAAGGGACTGATTGATGGCACCATTCCCGTGTTACTCAGGAAATGGAGCAATCGGCCCCTGGGGCAGGGCATGGAGAACATTTCCCCACGCTAGGAGGGTGCAGGGGCCTCTGTGAGAACCCAAAGCTGCCCAGGTAGGTCTCAGCAGCAAGGAACACTTGCAAACCTCTCCTGGACTGAAATCAGGCTCACAGTGTGCCTCTCCAGGCAGCAGAAACCGAGAAGTGCCATTGAGGAGATTCCACAGAGTCTTTATTTCTTCTACAAAAGAGATCCTGTCCAGCAAATCCAATGGGTGGGGTTCTAAGGGGACTTTTATAGGGTTTAAGGGTTTTGTATTTTTGCACCAATTAAGAAAGGAATTCTGTAACTAACCAATCTACAAAATACTTTAGGGGAAGAAGGAATCAATTGTCTAAGAGGAAAATGGACCACTAAAATCACAGAAAGATAACACAGGGGTCTACAGAGGGGCGAGATGCTTCTTGGTATTGGTCACTCTGAGCAAACAATTTCTTATCTAAGGTATCTTCCTCCATGGGGCCCTATCTCGGGATCTTACCTTTTCAGAGATGGTTTCTGCTCCCTCCACAACAGGAGAGCTCCTGGAGGTGCTCCAGGCTGGCTCCCTGACAGGACAGAGCTGTTGGACAAACCTTGGCCAGCACTTGGAGCTGTTGGAGGAGAAGCTGGAAGGAGCCTTGGCGTTGGCTCCCGTGGAGCAGCTGTAAAACTGCAGAAACACAGATGGGGAGAGGAGGGTTCACGTTCAGGCCAGCACTTGGGGCTGCTCTTGAAACAACAACCAAGACAAGGTGAGGCAAATTCCTTCTTCAGGAGAGTGAAAATATCCCGTGCAAGCCATCTGGTAACACTCCACAGATCTCAGGAGAGATCTCAAATATTTATTTATGGAAAGAATGGCAAAAGGTGCCATATGTGATTAACGTGGCTTTATCCAAGCCAAAATTCACCACAGCTACCTAATAATTAGGGGGTTTTAAATTCTATGCTCAAGTATTTCTGCCGACCTTATGACTGCTGTGGAAATAGAAGCCTTTCCTAAAAGGGAATCATTCCAACACAAGCAGATGCTGGAAATGCACAGGTTGTCATGGCTGATGCTAAAAACTGGGTAGTTTAAGTCAAATATAGAGAATTTCACCTTCATGATTCATCCTTGCCCATTGCAGACTGTTTGCTCAGAGTGTAACTTCTTGTGTGATAAAGACCTCAGTTCTTTTTTTGCTTTATGACTCCACCAATGCATTTGGTGTTTGTTCTGTTTGTCTTTCGGGGTTTTTTTATTTAATTCCTCCTTATTTGCTGGCTTTTATGATTTCTGTAAGGAAAATAATAGATTTCTTCCATACATGGAGAAAAATTGCTGGAAAAAGTAGAAGAAAATGCCAGCTGGAAAGCCCAATAGTTTGTGCATCCCTTCTATTATTGCTCAAATTGATGGAGATAACATTTTGGAAAAGAGACAACATAGTACCTGCAGGCAGGATTCCTTAGCTAGGACCCCAAAATTTTTTTTTTAGGGAAACATTAAAAAACAAAGAAGCCTTTAAAAGAAATATTTTAATTAATAGTGTGATAAATATTGCATTTGTTCAGCTTGGTACCCATAGGGCTCAAGCCAAACATTCACTGGCAACATGAGCCCAGCTGAGCAAACAGCATCGTAGCTCTGGTTTTCTGTTTCCTTTTTGCCTTTTTCATAAAGAATTTAATTCAAAGAAATGACTGTATATGTTTGAATTTGTGCATGTGTGAGAGGTTTTACCCTTCTTCTTACAGCCTGAGCTTTTCCAGCACTTTAAACAACTTACAGGAATACTGCTATTTTTAGTTCAGTATTTTGAAATATTTGCCTGTCTTGAAAATTAACTCTTGCTGGAGCTGATGAGGAGATTTTTTTTTCTTCACTTTTGCATTATTATCACAGGTAGGGACAGTCACAGTGTTCATGGTTACAGCTGCCCAAAAATTTTATTTATATAAGCCCATATTTCATAGTTTATAGCTTTGCAAAATTAACAAGTGTGGGCTGAAATGGTCCAGTTCCCATTTCTGCCTCATGATGATTTCTCCTTTTTCAATTAATTTTTAAAAACTAAAAATAAATCCATTTCTGAGAACAACAGTAAGAGAAAATTTGTTGCCTTGCTCATGCTAAAAAAATTAATGCCTTTCACCTTTTTTTTTTCACATGGCACTGATGGACAAGATGGTGTTGAAAACTCAAAGGGATGAAAGGGCAGAACCACCAACTTTTCAATGAGATGTGGGGATTTTTTGTCACTTCTGAAGAATGGCCTGGTTTGAGAAAGACAAAAACCTCTGAAGTATCACCATCTGCACACAGACAGAAGAAACAACTCTGAAATATGCTTGGATGCCTCAAACTCTACAGCAAAGGATCTCAGGACCCTAAATCCAGAGGGACAGGTCAGTGAATGCTCAGCCAGATTGATTTAGCACCCAAAGCACTCCAGACACCAAAGGAAGAGGCAGTTTCCATTTCAGTTTTTCTGCTTTCTGTGCCCTCAAGAAGAATCCAGGCTTGACATTTGGGGTTCCAATGGACATCCAAGGAGCAGAATTGAGGGCTCAAATGCACATCCAAGGAGCAGAATTGAGGGAAAGAGGTGGGTAAGTGCACGGCCCAGCCCTGTTGTGCAGAGCTGATTTTCTATAAGCAAACCAAGGGAAGAGAGTAGCCAGGAGTGGAAATGGCACAAAGCTGGGTCAGAGGAGTTTTGTGTTGCAGATCAGGGAAAGGTTCTTCCCCAGGGGATGGTCACAGCCCCGAGGCTGCCAGAATTCCAGAAGTGCTTTGGGCAATGCTCCCAGGCACAGGGTGGGATTTTTGGGGTGTCTTTAGAGCCAGGAGTTGAACTGGATGCCTTGAAGAAGAGACACAGGAGGAGGTCATGATCACCCTGGGTTTAGGGCACAAGCCTGCACTCCTGCACTGGATCTGGAAGGAGCAAACACCCTGTGACACTGATTTAGGACCAAAGAAACCCTCGAGAACTGTGAGCTCTCCTCTGGATGGGTCTGTAACTCCTCTTTAATTAACGAGGTGTCCCTATCAGTTGGTTGGTTGCCCAAAGTAGAACAATAGGATCCTTCAGCTTCTCTCCAGCAGTGCCCTGGGGTGGATCAGCCCCGTGCTCAGGGCAGGGTGCTGGGCTGTGCTTTTCCACACCGGAATGCTGCAGACAATCCCCTTTTGTCCTGCTGGTTCTAAATCCTTTGAGCAGCACATTGTGAGCGCCCTTTTCCAACACAGGTGTGTTCCCCTTTTACCTGCCAGATCCTGACATGACCCGGGTGAGTTCATGAAAGCTGAAAATTCTTTTTTCGTGTGGCTTCTGGAGGTGAGAACGAGTTTGTTTTGGAAGCAGAACACGTTTTCCTCCCAGTTTTTGGGCAGGAGTCCATCTGACACTGAACTACCTGGAAGATATCTCAGGTGGCAGAGTTCACCTGCTGCAGCTCAAGAGTATTTTACTGCAGAGAAAAAGGTTTTTCTATTGTTCACTGCCAGAAGAAAAAAAAAAAAAAAAAAAAAAACACAAAAAAACCAAAAAAACAAACAAAAAGACCCCAACAAACCCAAAAAACCACAACATAAGTTTGGACTTTTCTGGAAAAAACTTTTATTTTTCACAGTTCTAATCTTATTATATCTCAAGCTGCAAGTTTATGGAAGGGTTATTACATATGTTGTTGGAAACAGAGCATCTGCTTTCCTACTTCTCACGGTTCTTTGCAGAAGTTCTGCTTATTCTATTATTATAGTGATACATGTGGATGACAAATAGTATTTTGATGCTGTTTGATATGAAATTCAAAAGAATGTAGTACCAAAACCCAAAAAAAAAAAAAATTAAAAAAAGAAAAATAAATCAGAACATGCTTAAATTTTTATACACTTTCTCATGTAGGAAAAAGTAGGGTGGCTTTGTGGTAATTTGGGACATCGGATTAAATAATTCAAAGACATTTATTCAGCTTTCTAATACAGCAAGATTTATACTCATTCCATAACTTTTCACAATCTGAAAAGTCAGGGTTAAGCATAGATTTTTTTTTTCCCTGGTCTCTTTAGTGAAGAGAAACAGAGGCTCCTCCAGGGGAGTCAGATGTGGCTCTTCTCATTTGATCTCTGAGGGAGCTTCTTTTTTTCCAGGCAGTTTTGCCACCTGCCTTGGGCTGCCAATATAAGCTGGGATGAATCTTCCCAGCTGCCACTCCACAGGAAAACTAGATTATTGCACAGGAAAAATTTAAAAAATCATGAAGTCCTGAGGGCATGAAAGAGGATGGAATGCAAACTGCACACCCATGGAGTCTGGATGGGATTCAATGCCCACACTGGAACCATTGTGAAATGAGCAGGTTTGTGAAAGATGGAAGAGCAGGTACAGCCAACATGGCCAGGTGGCTTCTCCAAAGGAGGGGAGATGATTTCCCTGTTAGAGAGATTGAAAATGTGTAAGGAAAGGCACTGCTTCATCCCACAGACCTGCACAGAACAGCTGCTGTGAGGATGGCAATAAAAACCCGATGAAAATCTAAATTTCCACGAGACCCAGGACTAATCATGAACCCATTTTGCTGACTCTTGTCTGCTTCCCTGCAGGGATTGTGCCCTGACAGCAATGCCAAGAAGCAAAAAATTACATTAAAATTACTTTCTAATTGTCAATAATTAATCAAACTAACAACCATTGTTCCAGGCTCTGCTGGATATATAATTAGTCCCTATTGGCCTCATTTCTCCTCTTTCAAATGGAAATAGAAAAGTTGGTTTTAACAGTAGATTTCACTTCTAATTTCTATGAATGGTCAGTTTTCAGAGAGCAGAACAAGATATGGCACCTGACAGGAAAGTTTTCAAACTGCTGCTGTAGTAAACATAAAGAAACAAGACTAATAATGTTATTTTTAGAGGTGGTAGCCTTGTAAATCTGGATTGCACGTCTCCAGATGGGGCAGATTTACTTAATTTGCCTCACTGATTTCTTAAGCTTTGTGCCAGGAATGCAAATAATAATTTGCTTTATGGTTTAGCATAAATAACACACTAATAATGTATGTTAAATAAATTTAACATAGAGGATTCTTTACCAAAACTCACATTTAAGACCCTTGGCTGGGAATTTGTGGCTTAAATACACTCTGGTTTCATAATTACCCCAAACCCCAGAAAACAGAGCTATCTGCTTACACCTCTTAGATATTTTATATCTACACTTGTCCAGTTAAATCAAGTGATTTTCTGTTTTTTTAGGCCAAATACATCCAGAGATTCTCATCTTTAAGACCAAAGAATAAAACCAATAAAAAGAGCACTAAACCCAACAATTCCAAACACAAAGTGCCTGTTGGGAATGGCTCCTGCAGCACTGGAAGTTCTGAACCATGCCCAGGGGTTGTTTTGGGGTTGTTCCTGGAGTTTGCTGGCCCAGAAAGGCTGTTCTTCACACTGGGGAAAATCTTAAAACTTTTTAAATAAACCAATAAATTTACACTCTGCAATATTCCTTGCCTCTGTTGAAGTCACTGATATAGACATAACTCTATGAGAAGACATTTCTTGCAACAGAATAATCAAAATTCTGTTACTGAATACCTGGCATAAGTATTGCAGCTTCCAGGTGTTTTGATGCATTAATATATCATTTGGAGAATTCTTGATTTTTTTAATCAGAAAAAAAATAAAAAAATCTTATAAAAATTAAGATAAACTTAATGACAAATGCTTTGCAGGCACATGCTGGTTTACACACCCAAGTGTTGAGCCACAGCAGCTGAGGGCTTTGAGGAAGAGCAGAATTCCCAGCAGCACCAGACTGGGGCTGGATTTTATTCCAAGCAAAGGCAAAAGTGCAAAGCTTGCACATCCCAATGTTTGAAAGGACACACAATACATAAACTCAGAGGCAGAAATAGAAAGGAAGGAGTAAAACTGAGGATTCCTGCACTGCTTGCCATATTTCAAATAGGCTCAGGTTGCTCTTTAAAAATATAAACTCCAGCCCTAAGTGAGTGAGTGCTCTCTGCTCTGGATCAAACCCGAGGGTTGTGATGATCTTTTTGGGCCTTAACATCAACAAATCCTTGAAATAAATGTGCATTTCCATGCAGAGCTCTCTGCTTCCCTCTGTGTATACATGGCTGCTCAGAGGTGCAGCCATGGAATGGCCATTCCAGGCACTGAATTGACTCTGGACATGTTTAAAATCACAAAATTAAACATAATAGGGTTTCCCCCCCCCCCCTTACAGTCACTCTGCTTTTCCTCTGACCACAATTCCTCAGTTATTTTGGGTTCAAAAAAACTGTTCTTGTCTCATTTTGGAAGCTGAACCATCCTAAATGCATCTTGGTCCTGTGTAAAATCTCCAGGGGAAGGCAAAGGCTCGAGGAGCAGAGCTCTGTGTCTGAGCTGGAAGGGGAGATTCATCTCACCCAAATTTTACATAAATAAACCAGAACCAAGAAATCCCAAACAAGAAATTATCTGAATTTGGTGAGTGTGTTTTAAAACTGCTAAAATTAGAAAAAGTGAGAGGAAGGAAAGGAAAGGAAAGGAAAGGAAAGGAAAGGAAAGGAAAGGAAAGGAAAGGAAAGGAAAGGAAAGGAAAGGAAAGGAAAGGAAAGGAAAGGAAAGGAAAGGAAAGGAAAGGAAAGGAAAGGAAAGGAAAGGAAAGGAAAGGAAAGGAAAGGAAAGGAAAGGAAAGGAAAGGAAAGGAAAGATTGGTCTGTAACTGGTTTCTAAAAACCTTCTTCCCTTTTGCCTGGCTTTACCTTTTTTCCCCTTAATGTTTCCATTTTCGAAAATATTTCAATTTTTTAATTTTTTTCTGTTCTGATCCAAGCTCATGACTTTGACACGACAAAAGAGGAAGAAATATAAATATACTAATTTACAAGACTTTTTCTTTTTCCTTCTGAAGAACTTCAGCTCAGATCAAATTACTTAGATCAAAATATTTCCCTTCTCTTGCCCTTTCTCCAATATTTCATCTGCCCACCATTTGAATACAAGCTCCTTTTAGACATGAACTCTTCTTCAGCAGGTTTCTCTGAATTCCAAACACTATCCAGGGAGATGATGGAATCTTTTCTAGAGCCACCAAGGCTGTGAAGGAAAGAGAGTAAATCCACTTTGCCAGGTGGCAGGGATTATTCTTATTTCTTAGTAAAGAGTAATGATCAGGAATGTCTAGAATTGTTGAAGATGTAGCTAGTGCTTGTTTTCCTGGTGATTTTATTTACACGAGATTCTAACCTTAGGAGAGATGGGGAAGGGAGGGAGGGAGGGAGGAAGGAAGGGAGGAAGGGAGGGAGGAAGGGAGGAAGGGAGGAAGGGAGGAAGGAAGGAAGGAAGGAAGGAAGGAAGGAAGGAAGGAAGGAAGGAAGGAAGGAAGGAAGGAAGGAAGGAAGGAAGGAAGGAAGGAAGGAAGGAAGGAAGGAAGGAAGGAAGGAAGGAAGGAAGGAAGGAAGGAAGGAAGGAAGGAAGGAAGGAAGGAAGGAAGGAAGGAAATTGTAGAATTTGTTATAAATCCTTGACTTGAGTAAACTTGAAACTCAATACTGACCCAGACAAACACTGTATAATTTTTCCTGAGTTTTCTTGAAGCCTAATGGAACTATTCAACCCCAAATGCTCCAAGGTGTATCACAGACAACAACAAAAAAAAAAGGAAATTTCTGAGGCAAAGTGCAATATTCCATTATTATTGTCAGGTTTGAGAGTGACTGTGGCCCAAAGGTTACAGTCCAGAGATGCTGATGGAATGAAAGCCCCTGATGTAGCATTGCTGTGGTTTTTTATTGTATGTAATTTAGCAAAAGGGGTGGGGAACAAAGGCAGGAGTGAGATCTGTGCTTTTCTGCCAGTGGAAATGTGAGGCTGTCCCCCAAAGGGAGAAACTAATAGGCTTAATTAAGATATAATTGAGCCTTTCTATGAATTTGAAAGAAATAATCTTTCCCTGCTTCCCCCCAGAAGAGTCAGGGCCCACAAGCAGCTGATGCTGTCATTAGTGATGCTGAGAGGCAGCTGCTTTCCCAGGGTGGCATTTTTATTGCATTTTTCATGCTATTAAGCACACAAAGGGCTGTGTAGTTTAAATGATTAAGAAATGATATTTAGGAGTTAGCACATTTATTTTTAAAATAGAAGTGAGATCCTTCCATGTCAACTTGTCAGCAGCCTTTACTACCTTGATACACCACGGGAAAGCATTCTTACCCTACAGTAGCTTCTAATTACATTTCTTTTGAGTCTGAAACTCCTCAAATCATGCTTGTGATTAACCACGTCAGGCCTGTCAAAATATATGAAGGTTTGATGGGATTAAATCCAAAGCAGCATTGCACAGAAGAAAGTGTCACTGCTAGGAATTTATTCCAGCCTTGCCACCTCTTTTTGTGGTGGCACTCTCTGTATAAGGTTCACTCAAAACATTGGTATGGCCAGTAATGTTCATAATCTTAATTTATTTTACTAAAAATCATTTCCATTTTATAAATACTGTTATACACACTTCCTGAGATTCTGTTGTGCTTTGTTTATGATACCATGGACATTACTCTGAAAATAAAATGAAATTAAAAATTCTGTTAACGGGAAGGAATTGGAGACTGAGAATTCCAGAAGGCAGCAGGAATGTTCATCCCTAGGTCTGAATCAGAGAGGTGGAAAAGACTCATTGAATTCTCCATTTCATCTCTCAAGAAATTGTAGAGTAATGCAAAGATGGAGGAATAGGGTTGTTTGATTCAAAAGTTAAAAAATAAAAACAAAACAAACATGCTTTATAAAAATCAGGTTAATCAAGCAACATATTTTCAAGATGGAGAAACCTCATATGGATATACAGAAATTGAGCCATTGAAGGAATTCAGATATTTAAATGCAAATGTCTGTAGGTGAGTCTGGTCTGTAAACCACCCCTGCAGATGGTGGAGGTGTAAATGGTGTTATCAGCAAGAGCTAAAAAATATCAGCTCAATCTAAAACAAAAATTTGAAATTTAAGTTAAACTTTCCAATTGACTGCCGATAGTGGCCACTTGGCCATTGAGCTGAAACAGAGGAATTTATAAAAATCACATCTTTAAGTGACTGAATGTGGGTCCAGGTGACCTTGATTCACTTCACCTTTCAGCCTCACCTCATTCCCCTTGTCCACAGCACTAAAATATCCTGAGGGCAGCCTTGGCCATGCTGTGCCTGTGGGAGTCCTTGTCTGGGGCCAAGCTCACCCAGGATACTCAGGTGTTACCAGACTATAAAAAAATTGCCTAATCTGATTATTTCAGAAAACACTGGATTTAATTCTTAGAAATAAATTTCTCAGGAATTTAGTTCGCAAAATGTGGTTGGTTTTTAGTTGTTTTTTTTTTTTTTTATTTTTAAATTAAACCCAGATTAAGTAAAAGAAAATGTCTTGCAGAGCTGAGTCCCACTGTAATGGGAGCAACTTGTTGGAAATGGAGAGGCTTGTGGGATCAGAACAGGCTGCCCAAGGAAGTGGTGGAATCACCATCCTTGGGAGTGTTTGAAAAACTGGATGTGGCACTGGGGACATGATTTAGTGGTGACCAGGGTGGTGCTGGGTGAAGGGTTGGACTCGATGATCTTAGAGGTCCTTTCCAGCCTTGACAATTCTGTGAGGATTTGCAAGAACTTTTCAGCTGTTTTTTACCAGTGGATGCTTTATGAATAAAACTGACAATTCATGTTCCTTCATCTCTTCAGCACTCAGAGAACCCCAGGACAGGGGTGGAATGTGGGTGAAGAATGACTCCCCACTCCAGATGCCCCAGACACAGAGATTCCTCCATCCCATCTCCCAGGGAAAGCTCAGGTTGACACCAGCATCCTTTATTTCCACCTCGTGTGAAGGGCACACACCTGCACGTTTGTTCTGTGCCCTTTTACAGGAACAGCCCCAAAATATCTCCTGATCCCCTCCCAGATTAGAAACGTGGGCACAATTATCTTTTTTCCCCCCATATTCTGTCACCTCAGAGCCAATGTGCATTTTCCCTGATGAGGCTCCATCCCATTATTATTTCTCAGCTGAAACACCTCGAAGCTCCGTGCTGAAGTCACTCGTGCTAAGTGCTTTATAACCATAAATTATGACACAGATCTGGTCCCAAAGAACAAACTGGCTGAAATTTTAATGTTCCAAGAAAAAAAAAAAAAAACAAACATGTAAAGATGTAGGGCCACAGGGGATCTCAATTTTTTTTTCCTCAAGGTGATTGAACCAGAAAAAAAAGCAAAGCCAGGGACAAAACAGAGGCATTTCAATTTCTGAGACAGCTCTAGACCATAATCTAATAAAACATTTATTATTTTAAACACTTCGGGTCAAATCACATGAGATTTTCATGGCTTTTGTGCATAAATAATAAATAAAAAACAACAGTGAATCATCACCCTAATTATTATCATTTTAATATTATTGTCATCATAATTATTGTCATGATTATTAACATTATTATTATCATTATCATTATTATCATTATTTTCTTCTCTAATATAGGAAGAAATGATCCTCACACCAAAATGAAATAATTATAAAAGCCCAGCCACCTCTCTCAGACGTGTCCTGAAGTAAAATAACATCAGATAAATAATTTCATAATAATGCAAATAAATAGCAGGTTTTTTAAGAGGCCAATGAAATAGCACTTAATTTATGAATTAACACTGTCCTTTTATTTCAGAGACGTAATTGAAAATTTCAGAAATCAAGACAAAATTTGTTGAAAAACAAATTATTCATATTTCTATGTACTCCCATGAATAGTTAATACATAGTGAGAGAACTGTTTATCAATATAAAGCTATAACAAATATAATAATAGTATAATAGATATATTGCAAAATTTCATGCACATGAATCTAAAAAATAGAGAAAAGAGATAAAAATAAACCTAAACATTTGAGTTTTTCCTTTTTTCTTGCAAAAAGGGTTTTTTGCATTTTTATAGTGTAACAGTTTTCATTTTGGAATAAATTATCAAAATAATTTTTTGAATTCCATTTAGCTTTTTCACTTACTTCCTTTTTACAAGGAGCTTTTTCAACCATGGATTTACTGTAATTTTAACTCGAAATGTGGAACAACAGGCTGGATTTGAGTTTGAATTTCGATTTGGATTGGGATTTGGATTTGGCAGGTGGCACTTTTCAGAATGTTTTCAATCTAATCATGTCTAACAAGGACACAAAGAGGTGTGAAACTGCCTTTGAGGATTTAAAAATAGCATCAATCCTCTGGTTTTCTGTTTCAGTATTTTACTATCAAATCCACCATTCTCCAATGTAAACAACGCTGCAAAAGCCAAATGATCATAAAATCTTTTACAAGCAGGACTAAAAATGATGGGGATTATGCTCTGTGAATCTCATTTAAAAATTATTTGAGTTTGGCCCTGCATTTTTTCAATACTTATTTCTAATTAGGCTATGACATCTAATCAATCACCACAGCAACACAGATGTGAGGACATAAAAATTCTGGGGGTTGAGTTATAGCCCCGAAGTCTTTAAACCAATTTGCTTTTTATTGGTGAAAGGGAAAAATCCAGATTTCCTTCGCTGGGTCAGTGAGTTACAAAGAGCTGATTTGAAGCAAAATATAAGCAGGTACATAAAATCAATCAAGCAGAATAAAGAGCCAACCTCTGGCTAAACTTACTCCTCTTTTATCCAGTTCATTTAAAATGGGATAACAGTGATATAATAAGGTTAGAAGAAATATGATCATTAGGGCAGGGAAAATATTGACTCTTGTGAAGTGTTCTCTTCCTGGTTGGAAAGAAGGCAATTCAGAGGTAATGTAATTCCTAAAGTTAACTGATGCGGCCCCAAATGCTTTGTAGTGTAATGGCAACAAATTTTTGAGCTGTAAAAAAACGGGTGCACATTTTATTTGTCTTTTCCACTATAAATGGTAAATCAGAAAGTCAGAATTTATTGCAAAAAAAAAAAAAAAAAGCCAAAAAGCAAAGAGAAGCTGAATCAGGCAGACACGCCAGGAGAACTCTGGTCTTATTCCTTCCAGGCTGCCCTTGCATTTCTGGAGAAAAAAAAAAAAAAAAAAATCAAAAATGTTTCACATGTGGCACAAAGCAAATTTTAATTCATTGCTGTGACTGCACGGAGCAGCAAAGTCCACATTGCATTTGCTGTCTGTGTGAGGTTGATATTTAGGGGAAAAAGCTTTGTGTCATCACATCAAACAAAGCCCACATTAGTCAGAGGCTGGATGTACAATTAGTCACTGAGACACCTTGAACTGAAACATCTTCCAGAAGGCTGAATGTGACAGAAACAAAGCTTTATGAAAAACTATTTTTTTAAATATATTTCTTATTTCTTTTTCTTTCTTTCTCACTATGTTTTCTAAAAGAACCTGCATAAGGTTAGAAACAATATACTTTTTTTTAAAAAAGTTCCTTCTTAATTTTTTTTTAAAGGTACTTTAGCCAGGAAAAAAACCAATTTCCTCTAGAAATTGATTAAATATTTCAAATAAAGTTTCATGACCAGTAATACAGGAAGGCAGATTGCAAAATAGATGGAAAAATATGCAAAAATTTTCTCCAAAAGCCTGTCTGTCAGACTGGTTTGGTTTGGACACATGTGAGATGTTGCCTTCCCCCTCTGAGCTGGTGTTTGCCTCTCTGTGGACAGAGTTTAGGCTGGTTAGAATATTCCATCTGCCTTCTCTGGATTTTGGCTGAGAATTTTAATTGAAAACGTACAGGCTTTAATTATTTGCTCTGAATCCCCAAAGAAAAAGTCAATTGAATCTTGAGGAGCCTCTGTGGAGAGTTGGTATGTCCAGGAAAATTGATAAAACCTAATCATCAAGAAGTGCCCTACAGATAATTTGCTGGTTTTATGGATTATATGTTTAATATCTCTGCAAAATGTACAAATAGTGGTCTGCTTTATTATGCTCTAATCTGGCAGGCAGTGTTCAAATGGGAAAACTTTTAGTTTTTATTGCTCACTTCAACACAGGCAAAGGCTGAGGTAAAAGAGATTTATCTTCCCTTGGATGTGAAATCAGTCAAGAGCTCAATTCTTCACCAGCTGGACTTGACATTCTGTAAATATTATGTAAATTTTGCAGCTGGAAGACACGAAAATTGAAATTTCTCTCCCAGTAAAATACTGCATTTCTTTAACTGTTGATTAGTTCCTTAACAATTATTGATTTTTCTAAAATGAATCTTTTCATGAAAGAAAATACTGATCATGAATAATCTCCATTGATTAGTGGGATTTATTTTCATTCTTTTTTCTTTAAACAAGCTGTTAATGGTTTATTTCTTTGTTTGTAAAATTTCATAAGGTCCCAGTGATAATCCCCATTTAATTTCTGCCCTCATTCAAAATGGATCAGTCAGGCACTGATTCCTCCTGGGCATCTATTTTGAAGAAGGATGAATTATTATGGATTGATCAGAGAGAGCTGTCAGAGGTTTAAGATCGGCTGGCAGTGCCCACAGATCAGATAAGCCAGTTAAAATCAGGATTTTCCACAGAAAAATCCTTGCCATCAAGGTTTCAAAGCAGCCTACTGGCATTTTTAGTAATTTCAGAATTTCCCCAAACAGCCATTTTTGGAACTGAAATTGCCTCCACTTGGTATCTGTCTGAAAGAAAAGCAACTTCCTTTTTTTTTCTCTGCAGCAAAATTCCTTCACACCCTCTGGAGCTGAGGGTAGATGACAAGTAAATACAAGTTTGCTACTCTTATATTTTAAAAATAGCAGAGAATTCCCTCCTGGCATTCTGGAGCAGTGGCTGCATCTGTGCTTTGTGCCATAAATTTTAACCATCCAAAAACTGGTCCTTGAGATTTCCTCCCAGGGGAAAAGTGCAGCAGCCTGAAGAAGATTCTCCAACTCACCTGGTGATGTGGCTCACACCCTCCCCTCTAAACAGAGGAGTGTCCCAAACTTCTTCCCAAATTTATGCTGTCCAGAGCTGTCCAAAGTAAAATTCATCCTCTTGCTGTGACATTCAAGATCTGGCCTTGCCTGTGCTTGATTAATATTTGGGCAAAGCAAGGGGCTGAGAGAAGGAACATCAGGATTTCAAAATTTCCTTGGGTATGGGAGCAATCTCCTGGATTCACATCTACCCCTTGCCTGTGAGGAAAACCCCTCATGCAGGAACGGTAATTTTCTGAAATTTGCAGCTCCAAATGAGGCACAAATAATACAGAAATGTGAAATTCTATAAGGATTTATGGCTAATAAATGACAGGCTGCTAAAAAGATGACAAATAAATGATAATAAGTGTAGAATAAGCAAACCCAAAGCAGCAGAAAGTTGTAAAATGAGTTCCAAAAAGAAGAGCATTCAAATAAACCAAACAGTCAAAGATCACCACTGCCTCTGTTCCCTTCTCTCTCTTTTTATTCCTGGCAGAGAAAGGCAATAAATATATTCTTTTCAAAGCCTCTGATTATTTTATGTAGCTTTCAGTTTACTCTGGCATCTTGCTTAGGAAGCTGTAATCTTCCTCTAGAAGTCATTTTATCTACATGAGCAAGAGAAAATTCATTATTCAATCAGTACAGAGAAAATGGCAAGTGTTGCATCCTTGGGGTTTTTTTTGGAAGAAACTTAATTCTTACCTAATCTAATCTTGGTTGTTCACACAATCAGTTGCAAATTATTCCTTTCTGAAATATGCTAAACTTTGCAGTAGAGTTGCTCTCCACACTCTCAGAATGCTGACAGCCTTCAGTGCTCTAATAAATCCACAGAACTTTGCAAAGTCTGAGTATTGCCCATGCCAGCTCGCTGATCAGCCTCCCTGAATTTCTAACCTATTATTTGTGTCAAAACTAGCTTTTAATCTTCATTTCCAACCCCCCAATTCCATCTAGAGATTGGTGGAACAGAGGTTTTGTTGATCCAGGGAAAGATGCTCTATTTATCTCTCTCCCCTTCTCCATCTATTTTCCCTGGAGCAGATAAATGAACAGGAAAATAAAGAATCTCTGAGAAGGATGTTCAAATAATCAGTTTGCTTGACTGATGCCACCATTTCTCAGTTGTCTTGACTCAGTTCTCACTTTGAAAGGTCTCATATGTCAGCCCTTGCAACTGATGTGTTTAGGGTTCATTAAATGAAATGACTCAGGAAAGGAAAGATGTCAACAGCCCCAAAACTGCATCTCCAGTTCTCATGGCAAATAAAGGAAAGAGTGGGAAATGGCTATTTGGAAATTCTCTGCTTTCCTCCCTCCAGTCTATATTTCTTTGTCTTATGCTCCCAGATATAATCCAGATAAATCCATACTCCACAGAGAGAGCCAGGAAGGTTTTGGTTTTTTTTAATTTTGCAGGTATATAAACACAGAATTTGTCTCTAAGGGATCAACAGGGCTATGGACATGACTGTGAAGGACATGAAATGGGAATTGAGAAAAATGTAGCTGAGTTAAGCAACAGCATAAACCACTGCAGAATCATGGAATATCCTGAGCTGGGAGGATCATCAATTCCTGCTCCTACCCCTGCACAGGAAAACCTCAAAAATCCCATTCTGTGCCTGAGTGTTGTCCAAAACCTTCTGGAACTCTGCCAGGCTTGGTACAGTAACCCTTTCCCTGGGGAGCCTGATCAGTGTCCCACCCCCTCCAGGAGAGGAACCTTTTCCTGATATCCAACTGTCTTGGCTTGAAAACCAGGGGTTTCTTAAGAAAGGCAGGAGCCTCTCTTGAAATGGACAATATAATACCCCTCCCTCCAAATTATTATAATTTTGAAATTAAGGAGCTCTCAGGCAAAGATATTGGAATAGGAATAACAGTTCTTTAGTAGGATAAATAAAAATAAAAGTACAGTAATACAAAAGAAAAAAGAACCAAAACACTGGCAGAGTGAGAATCCAAGGTGCCCCCGTCAGTCAGTCAGGGTTGGTGCAGTCCCATTCCATGGTGGCTGCATCCTCCTGCAGTGACAGATGTGGTTCTGCTGGAGCAGGGCTCCTGCACAAGGTGCAGTTTTCCTCCAAAACTCCAGGAATGATGTGGAAGGGTTTGGTTTTCCTCTGGGATCCAGTGGGAAAAGGCTGCCTTGGTGTTACAAACCTCAATTTTTATCTGGGTAGGAAATGTTTGGCTCCTCCCCCTGTGTGGAGCATCTCCCAATGGGATGATGGAATTTTATCAGCCCTGCCCTGGGACTGCATGGCCATGAACAGGAGAGATCTCCTGGAGGGAGGATGGGCTGTGGAAAAGATAAAGAACACTGCCCCACATGGTTTAACAGATGGTGACAGAATACAGACTTTTGGTCACATCCTGCTGTGCAAGCCAAGACACCAACCTGAACCTCCCCCAACACAGCTCCAGCCATTCCCTCAGGTCCTGTCACTGTCACCAGAGAAAAGAGATCAGAGCCTCCACTTCTCCTCCTGAGGAAGCTGCAGAGTGAGATGAGACTTCCCTCAGTCTCCTCTCATCTGGATGACAAGATTTTCCACATTATTGCTCTGGAGACAAACATTTCCAGGGATCAGGTGTGGCAGGTGTGACCTGCACCTGTTCTCCAGCTGTGACTGTGTGTGTAGGGCTGGGAACCCACCCAGAGCAGGGCTGCTCCTGGCTCTGGTGGCATCACCTGAAGGTCAGCACACCTTTTCCAGGTGAACACACATTTCCCAGGAAGATCCATTGAGTCTTTCCAATTTATTCTGCTCCTCTTGCTGGTTGCTGTCCCCTTTTGGAGGAAGAGCCATTGCCCTGGAATGAGCTGTGGGGCTGATTTCTCCATGGAATGTGAATCCTGCCCCACACGAGATCGAAACACTCTGTTAATACAACATGCCATGTACTTGGATACCAGAGGTACCAGGGCTAGCATCCCCAAAAATAAATAGCTACAAGTATCTTATTATTTTCCATGAGTGATCCCACATTCTAGAACTGCACAGCTGTAGAGAACACATCAGGGTTGTAATAAAACAATATTTCTTTTCAAGTCCCTCAGGATAAGAACTGATTGAATCGCATTCATCTGAAGCAAAAAGAAAAAAGACTTCAATACTGGATGAATCATGGACAAATCTGTAAACCAGACTGGATAAATTGAGCAGTAAACTTCAAATTTAGGCATTGATGTTAAGAGCCTTCTGCTTTTTTACTGACCCCCCAAGACTGGAACTCAAATGGATTTGAGGACATGAGCAATTCTTTCTTTCATCCCTCATTCTTTCCCCCATCTCCATTTCTCTCCTTCAAGCTCACCAGCTCCAAATCCTTGCTGTAACATAATTAGAGATGTTACTGTGTTAGAAATACTAAGGCAGAATCCATCATATGTAAAAAAAAAAAAAAAAAAGAAAAAAAAAAGGTATTATCAGGAAAGATTTTTTTCTTTTTTTTCCCTAGGAGCTAAAATTCTCTTTAGATCTTTGTGTATAACCATCTGTGTCAAACAGCAAATAATAAGGCAGAAAGTGGAAAAACAAAAGACATTCTTGTTTGTTGTTTGACATGGTTTTAAACTTCTAGGAGAGGCATGGAATAATCTATTTGGGTTTATTTCTTAGAGAGAAACAGGAAGGTGTGATACAATCTCAGACCTTTGAAATGAGGTGCACTGAGGAATTAAATAAAGCTGAAGAAGTAAAAAAATAGGTTGGTTTGGGTTTGTTGGGGTTTATTTTAGTTTTGGGGTGTTGGTGGTTTTTTTGGTTTTGAGGGGTTTTTGTTTGTTTTTTTGGTTTTTGAATTAGAGTTTGTCAACCTCATGTCCTACAAACAAATGTATAGGATTTCTGGTCAATTCTGTATTAAGGCAACTTTTGGGGTTGGGATTTGATTTTTGCCACTCCTTTGGACCATATTTGTGCAGTTTTATCCCATATTTCTTTTTAATTACAAAACCATCACTGAACTCTGATGTCTTCCTCCTCACAAATGCAGCTCCATTGTCTCACCCCTAACATGATCATTGCCTAGAAAATAATCTAGAATCTAGTTCTAATAAGAATCTAATTCTAATAGAACTAGATTCAAGAATCTAGGTCTAATAATTCTCTGGAGTTTGGTGGCCAAGTTTTGGTAGTGGAGGGGTTACAGGGGTAACTTTTGTGAGAAGTTTCCAGAAGGTTCCTCCATGTCCAATGGATCCAATTGCAGCCAGCTCCAGGATGGACCCGTGCTGGCCAAGGCTGAGCCCAGCATGGCATTGGCAAATCTTTGGGATTGTGGGAAATGGAAAGGTAGAAACTTCCCCAGATACTGAAGGGTTTGATTTGTAGCCTTGGAAGAAGCTTGGATTGATGTAAAAATAGAGGCACACGGATATTATGCAGAAAAATTATAAATTTATGTTTCTATCGTTGTGAGTAAGAATATGCCTTAAGTAAGAAACTGAATGTGAGGGTTTGTAAAGGTATTTTGAAATTTTTATTTGTTGAAAATTTTTATTTTGTTGAAAAAGTGTGCCCCATAGTTAACATAGTCCTTATTAATAGTCCTGAAAAAAAAGGAATTTTTATATAGTAATCAGAATTTCATTCTCCCGGACAGCTAATCACTGTAACAGTAACACCACGAAAAAACTGTTTGTTGTAAAAAAATCTCCATAAATTAAAAAAAAAAAAAAAAAAAAAAAAAAAGTTCCTCTCCCAAATAAATTAATAAAAAACTATTTAAAAAACAATAAAAACAATAAACTGAGTTATTTTCTATTTTTTTCAGTATAAAAAGGGTGTAAAAAAATGAGTAGTCTAAAGTTTTTTCAAATTTTTTCTTATAATTTCCAGTAATAAAATTTCTCTTTGTACCATTTAAAGTTAAGCTTGTTTTTCCTTCCTCCTAACCCTATCTCACAATAAAAAAATTTCAAATTAATAAACCAAAGCCACTACACTGTATGATAATATGGTGAAGAGTTTTATAGTGTAGTAATGTAATTGTATGGGGTAAGGTAAGAGTTTAAGTATTATAATAAAAGCATATGTGTGTATGTGTGACAGTAGTTCATTGGACAAAAGTCAAGCATTGCAGCAGAATTAAGTAAAGGTGATAGGTTAGAAAAACAAAATAAATTTCGTAGCAACCTTCCATTGGATTAAAATGTGAAGAAATTCGTGCCTACTTTGAGCTATGGCTGAATTCTTGCTTTTCTCAATCTCACAACCTCGAGTCTGATGCATTTTGGAGCAATAAATCATCTTTAGCACAATCGTAGTCCCATCCCTTCATTAAAGTGACAATATTAGGGATAACAGGATTAAGAAGGGGAAAGAGTTTGCTGTGCAGGAGCAATCAGAGGCAGAGAAAAGAGGAGTGAGAATTTGTGAGAGGAACAACCCTGAAGGCACCAAGGCCATGGAGAAGGAGGGGCAGGAGCTGGGACAGAGATTTGCCCTGGGGGCAGCCCATGGAGAGGCAGCTGTGCCCTGCAGCCCATGCAGGTCCAGAAATAAACTTGCAGCAGTGGAAAAGCCCGTGCTGGAGCAAGAGGATGCCCAAAATAAGGTTGTGACCCCATGGAAAGCTGGTGGAGCAGCTCCTGGCAGGAGCTGGGACCCTGTGGAGAGAGGAACCCACCCTGGAGAAGGTTTAGGGCAGGAGCTGTGACCCCATGGGGACCCTCATTGGGGCAGCCAGGACTGAAGGACTGACCCCATGGGGAGGAATTTGTGAAGAACTGCAGGCCAAGGTGAGGATGCAGGTGTGAGAAATGCCTGAAGGACTCTCCCATGGGAGAGATCCCACTGGAGCAGGAGGAGAGGGTGAGGAATCCTCCCCACGAGGGGGAAAAGGCAGCAGAGACAACCTGTGCTGAACTGACCACAGCCTCCATTCCCCATCTCCCTGCAGCTCTTGGGAAGGAGCATTTTGGAAGAAGGAAGCAGTGGTGGGAAGGTGTTTTGAAATTTGGGCTGGTTTCTCCTTGTCCCACTGGGCTTTATTTGGAACAAATGAAATTAATCTCTCCAAGGTAAGTCTGTTTTGCCCATGATGGCAATTGCTGAGTGATCTCTCCCTGCCCTTACCTTGATCCATGAGCTTTTTGTTGCACTTTCTCTCTCTGTCCAGCTGAGTAGGGAAGTGAGAGTGATTTTGGTGGAGAACTGGCATCAGCCTGGGTCAATCAACCACAATCAATATGTTAATATTCACACTCAGTCAAAGGAAAAATGCTTGGATTTTACACATTTCAAAAGCTTGGCATTTTTATGCCCACCTCTTATTAGAAATGCAAGAGAAGGCAAAATTGCAGTCAATTTCAGAAAGACATAGTAAAATATTGCTGAATTAATTTCCTTGTCCACAGCTGACCAGAGAAACCAACTCTGATTTTCCTGCAGTGCTGAAGTGATTTTTTTTGTCCATAAACTACCTCAGAAAAGTGACATTTATATTTAACACCACAGCATCATCATAAGAGTAAGGAAATTATGATAATCCAATGCATTTTTCATTCTTTGACATTTAACAGCATTAAGGTGGATCATCAGCATTTGCATACTGTAATTGTTTTTGCATAGGTTTGGCAGGGCTGACTTAACATGGAGCTGTCAGTTAAAGTAGATTTTTAATTACTTTATTTCACTACTGTTCTCAAGTGCCCAAGCAAGTGAACTTTAAAATAACTTCAGAACAGATTTGTGCTTTAAAATAAATCTAACCTGCAATAGGCTAAGGAGGAAATTAGAAAAAGGGAGGAGTGGTGGGAAGGTGTTTCAAAATTTGTTGTTATTCTTCCTTGTCCCACTCTGCTTTACTTGGAATAAATTAAATTAATTTCTCCAAGTTAAATCTGACAGCACTTTTCCTCACTCCTTAGCAGTTCAGATATCAGATTAATGAAAGTATGCTGGTTCATGTTCATTCAGATAAATGTGAACATGGGCTTCTAAGGAGGAATTAGTCTTTATGGACTGAAGTCCATTACAATTTTAGGGATAAAATTCAGACCAAGCATCTAAAATTACCCATTTGCCTCTGAAAACAGAAGGTTAGTGACCAGGCAGCTGGATTAGATGTGGGTCCCTCTCAAGTGAGCTGTTCATTGAATTACAGAGTAATATGGATATTTAGGTGGGGAAAAACCTCTAAGGTCATTGAATCCAACCACAAACCCAACATTGCCAAGTCCACCACTAAACCATGTCCCCACCAGGGTGCACAGTTCAGATCTCGAATCAGGTAATCTCTAATCTCACTCTAACCTGAGAATTGGAGGAAGAGTGGAGGAGAGAGAGATAAATGTGTGTGATTTATGGCATCCATCTCATATCTCTTTTTTGGGTGCAGAATGACCTTTAGGAAGGACCCACATCTATCACTGACTGTAGGAGAAACTCAGCAACAAATTTATGTTAAATTCCAGCTCTTTGACCAGACAGCACCTGAGATGAACCCCAGGTTCTGATCAGAGGATTTGTGCCCCAGCACTGGAATATTCTTCCAGCTCCCCTAAAAGGCTGACTTTGAGGGGTGGCTCTGAACAACAGTGCTGGTCGTGGGGAACACTTTAAGGATATTTAGGTGGAAAATGAAGAAAAAACATGTAGCAGCTTCAGTTTGAGATACTAGAAGTAGTATGAAATGCTCATCTTAAAAAATTATAAAGGTAAAGGAACAAGAAATTAAATAAAGGCGTAATCTGTCAAATGTTAGGAAGAGAGGAATTATCAGAAAAAGACTGGTATTATTTAAAGCCCCCAGTAATGGGGCTACTTGCACTCAAGAAGATGGGAAACAAACCAGTTCATCCCTATTGTTATCCTTATTGTTCTGGCCCCGTGTTCCAGGAGGAGAAGCCCAATATCCCCATGTCCACCCTGCCTTTCTTCCAAAGCCTTCAGAGAGCTGCACGAGAGGGGAAAGCAGAGCTGCTCCTTCAGCCTCCTCATTTCATCAACAGCAGCCCAAACCTGGGTCCCACCCTCCTGCCTCCACCCTGGGGACAGAACCTGCTGCAGGTGTGACTCTGGAATCATCTCAGGATGAGCCTCATCATTCAGGCTTCCTCCAAGAGGTGTTTATTTTATTTCCAAGCACTGCTTTAAACCAGAAGAGCAAGAGCTGTCCTTGTGGGAAGATGGAAATATGTGTGGTGACAAGACAGCAGTTGCTCTGCAAGAGCAGCAAGTGAATTAAATCCACTCCATATTCAGGGCTCTGTCCTTTGTGCTTTTATCATTTAACATTTTTTTTATGCCTGCAATACGAGCAGACAACTCTGTGCAGTTCTGCCTGAATATTCCCAATTTTAGACATTCTCTAGAAGATGCAGTCCTTAATTGCCTGTCTGAGACTGTCCTTCCCCCAGACCACTCCACGAGATGAAGGGAAATTAATTTGGCATCTGCAGGAAATACTGAAGATTGTCAAGAGTTCAGAAGACAGATTTTTATAAATGAGAGGGAATGTTGCCATGTTGATTTGTTTGCTTCCCAGAAAGGTGTAACGATTTTTATTGTCTGATGACTTTCCAAACAATGCTGATATTTCCTGCTTGTGATCTGCTCTTCCAGAAGAGCCCAAAAACAGAAGTCTTGATTTCAGACTGAACTATGCCCTAAGAACCATTTTCCACTAAACACCGGGCTGCATTTAAATTTGAGGGGTTCTGCTGCTAATCACAAAACCGTTTATTTTATAATACTATTACTATTCCATAATTCATGCCTCAATTATTTCCTTTTTCTCTCTTTTTTTTTTTTTTTTCCTGCCAGATCCATAAGAATATCATAATGGAAGATTAAGTTTAAACTATTTAATGTTCCAGCAAGGATGCTTCATTAGACTTTTTCCAGTCCACATCTGCAGAGTTAAATCACTTCGATCTCCTTGATGTCCCCAATCATGTAACAATCAGTTAAGAACAAGGCTGCCAGCAGGATTTTTATTCTTCAGTGGGCACAGTAGAAATGTTGAAAGCACAAATAACTCCTGGTGCTGCTTCCTGCCCCTTTTTGAGAGGATCCCAGCAGATGTGTGATGTGCTCCATCTGTAACACTTCAAATAAAAAGTGTTCAAATTCGAAGAGCTTGAAGAAGTTTTGTTTTTCTCTGAGCCAAATTTAATTTAAATAAGGATGAGGTTCTTGAGTTTATTCATCCCATGAAGGATTTCTATTTATTTATTCATTTTTTCTTTTCACTTCACTGCTAAGGAATACGAAGCCTGGCATATAGGAAAGACTGGCTGCAGGGCAAAGGAAAATGCCAAGACAGTGATAAAATTTGGGTGGGAACGTGGGGGGGTTGGAAGGGGACAGAAAAATAAAAGGGGAGAGAAAAATAAAAAAAGAAATGAGACTAAATTAAAAGTGAGAGGCAGGAAATTCTCCGTTTCCCTTTAGGTTTGTCATATCTGGCTTTTAATTTTGAATTTACACAAGAAGGCCTTTATAGTTCCCTAGAGAACAACTGAACAAATACTCAGGGTTGGGTAGGGAAAATCCCCCTAAACAGAGAAAAACCTGCAGATAGTGGTCAGGGTGTCTTTTTTTTTGGATCTAAATTTCAAATTAAAATCATGTGTAATTGCTGGAACTAAGCACTGACACCAGGTTCTTAAAAATCAAGAAGTTGAATTGAGCAGATTTTAGAACAGGAATATTTTAAGCTATTTTACTCACCTTCCAGTGTTCAGCGTGCCCCTGTTGTCCTTTTTGCTGTGACCAAACAGA
Source organism: Sturnus vulgaris (assembly GCF_052056855.1). Classification (NCBI taxonomy): domain Eukaryota; kingdom Metazoa; phylum Chordata; class Aves; order Passeriformes; family Sturnidae; genus Sturnus; species Sturnus vulgaris. The sequence goes on along the minus strand of NC_142243.1, from coordinate 3,152,796 downwards.
GGCAGGAGGCAACATGGACTTTGTTTGGACAAAAACAACTGAGTGACCCCACAAGATGAGGTTTTCATGTCCTTGTGTGATTTTAAAAGCTGCAGATCCTTGCAAGACTGACATTAAACCCTAAGAGTTGAAAGGCCTTAATGTCCTCAAAGTTTTTGCCTCTGACTGAGCGATCAAATTTTATTTCCACCTCATTAGGAAGTCAAGTAACAGGAACAAAAACTGGTATTGCCAGGAGCAGAAATGAAATTGTTAAGGAACATTTTCCTAGAAAGCCTGTCTGTTTTATTGATAGTTTTGAGAGGTGGTTGGGGTGATGGTTTGCCTTGCTGTGAGAGGCTGCAGGGTGATGGGGGATTCACTGCTCTGAGCACATCAGGCTCCTGCTGCAGCTCACTGAGGAGCAATCGTTGGCTCCACTCATCATTTCCAGGAGAAATTCATTGCCCTTCGTGAAATAAGGTCAAGATTCCCTTCACAGCAACATCAGCCTTTGAGCTTACCAATTGTGATATAAAAAACTCCATATATTAATAACTACTGTTATTATTATAAGCTATCCAAATGGTTTTTTTCCCTATTTTCAGTATTGGGTTTCATATCCAGACCACAGGTTCTGCATTTTGGCAGAAGCTGACAATGCTAGGACAGGATAAAACAGAGCCTGGAATGATTTATTTTAAAATCATCAAACAGCAGCAACTCATGGGTGGTAAGGGAGAATGGCTTCAAAGGGGGAGTAAGATTAGATCAAATATTGGGAATAAATTCTTTACTATGAGGTGGTGAGGCACTGGAAAATGTTGCCCACAGAAATTATGGATGCCCCACCACTGAATTGTTTAATACCTGATTAGATGAAGCTTGGAGCAACCTGGACTAGTGGAAAGTGTCCCTGGCAGGAGTGGAACTGGACCATTTTTAAGGTCCCCTCCAACCCAGACCATTCTGGGATTGATTCCATAAACTCAGGTCAATTTTGTCAAGAAAGATCCAACAGATAGTAAAGACTGTGTCCAGCAAATCTCATCCTTTCATAAAACAAAGCACTGGATTTGCATAATTAAATGCTGAATGGTTTCCTCAGTGCAAAATTCTTCCACAGCAAGCAGAGAGGAAAATTCACTTATCTGTTGAAGGCCTGAACCCAGCTGCCATAAGGTTTATATGATTTTCCCCCATAAACACGTGAAAAACCTTAAAACCTTAATAGATACAGATTGCCTGGTGAAATTATGGGGAATAATTCCTCTTACCTTAGTGGTAACAGGAAGATAAGCACGGGATTGTCCCCAGGAATCAACTATTCCAGCAAGCCTTAAAAAGGGGGAAATAAGAATAAGAAAGAAGAATATGCTTTGTTAATTTCTGCATTAAAATTTGCTTTCCCTGAGGCCTGGAGGGGTGTTCAGTGGGAAAATAACAGCTTTAAAACAAGCAGGGTTTTGTATTTAAGAATACTCAGGACATTCCTCTCCAGCACACATAAATAATGAATTTCCAAAGCTTTACCTCTTTTTTTGGGGATGATTTGTCCTTCTATCAGGTTTGCAGCTCTTAAAAATCCCATTATTGTGCTGTTTGCCCCAGTGGTGCTGGTTCCCTGCTCCCAGCAGCTGGAATTTGCTCGTGGTGATGTTCCTATTTCCTCCCTGCAGCCTAATGAAAGCTCCCTGACATTATCACAGCTCACGAATTCCCAGCCAGCTCTTTCCACGGATCCGTGCTCTCACTGTGCTGACTCAGCAGGCACTTCCCCATTCCTGAAAAATTTGGGTTTGGAGAATTTTTTTCTATCCACAGCAGCATTTCAGAGAGGCAGCACACACAGGGAGATACCCAAATCTACTGAAAAGAAGCTCATGGAAAGAGGAAAACAAAAATTAAAAAAAAAAAAAAAAAGAAGAGGTAAATTGAAAAATCATCACGAATGTCAAAAGGGAGAAGGGATGGTGGTGCCACAATGAAGTAGAGCAACCCTGAGATAATGAAGGGATAAGAATATTGATGGGGATTGTTTATCCTGGAGAAAAGGAGGCTCAGGGGGGACCTTGTGGCTCTGCACAACTCCCTGACAGGAGGGGACAGCCTGGGAGAGTCTGGCTCTGCTCCCAGGGAACAGGGACAGAGGAGAGGGAATGGCCTCAATTAGCAGCAGGGGAGGTTTAAAGCTGGAGATTTGGAAAAAAATTCTTCACTGAAAGGGTGGCCAAGAACTGGAACAGGCTGCCCAGGAAAATGGTGGAATTCCACCATCCTTGGAAGTATAAAATCTGTGGATGTGGCCATTGAGGATGTGGTTTATGGTGATGGTGCCAAGCTGAAATTTGGATTTGATGACCTCCAAGGTCTTTTCCAGCCTTTCAGTGACAGATTCTGTGGTTCTGCTGTCACAGCCCCACCTCCCTCTCAGCAACTTCTGTAAAACCAAATGCCTTTCTTGCAGCTTTATCCATTTTGAGGAGGAATTTACCTTCTTGCCAAGACATATCAATCTACTCATCATGGTTTGTCCTCCTTCCTGTTGCATATTTAACTCTTTCAGAACCCCCCCAGAGATCCCACCTGTGAATCTCCCCCAGAAGAAATGCAAATACAAACCCAAACTAACAGGACTATTCCCACATTATCTTCAAGCAAGACTAAGTATAGACTTGGCTGCAGGCTTCCACTACCTAATTTTAGTCCTGATTATAAAATCTAATGAGGTATATAAACCAGCAATATTTTATTTACTCATGCTGATGTTAAGTAAATTGACCTCCCCTATTTTTGTTTTCCTTGCACAAACACGATCAATCACCAAGACACAGAAAATTTCCTCTGGATTTTATTGGTCACAGGTTGTTTTTTCAATTAGGTACAATTAAGAAATGACAAGCCTTTATTTGACTGTGCTTACTGAAAATAACTTTTTTTTTTTTTTCACTACAGCCTCTATATAAATTAATCCTTTTCTGGATTGTAATTAATTGCTGGAGGTCAGTGATTAATCTCTTTGTTCTACAAGATAGACTGCATTGAACTGCACTGAGACAGTGGCAGAGGGGATTTTCCCTGGCACTATTAGCAGAAGGAATTTTCAATGTGTGAGTGGTACCAAGCTGCCAAGGATACCCAATTCCCATTGAAATAGGCTCCTCTGCAAACCTTATTTTCACAAACTTCCACCAGCCATGAAAAGATTCTTTTTTTCTAGAGTAGGAATTTTGGGAGCAGGTCAGAATTCACAGCCTTTGTTGTTCCATTGTGTTTCCTTCTGTGTCTTCAGGTGGTGCCAACTCACGTGCTCAAAATATTTTTCTCCACTTCTGGATAATTTCTAATTGCTGTTGTGGGGAATTAACACACTCAACCAGTGTGAAATGGGAATTCACTCTGTCAGAAAAACCAAATGATTCTGTGGTGTGAATTTGATCCTGGAAATCATATCTGCTTGAAACACCTGGGTCTGTACAATGGAAGTAAATATTATGAGATTCCAGATTTCCATGAGTAAAACTTTTCAGCATTTTGCACAAATAATGGCAAGATGCAGAGGACTCTGATATTGGAGTGTGTAAAATAGAAACCTCTCCGAGTCCCTCAGAGAGAGAAAAGAATGCAGGGATTAAATTAAAGCCTTTAGAGAAATTAAAGGACATGAAGTAGAAGTGCAAGTTTTAGTTTTAAGAATATATTTTAAGTGCCTTAAGAGAATAAAAAGCCCTAAAGCCTAGTTAAAGTTCAAGCAGCCTAAAAGCTAAAGTTCAGGCAGCCTGAAGCCTAGTTGAAAGTTCAGAAACTTAACCCCAGACATAATGAAAACATAGTAAGAACATTGCTTACATTTTCTAGATAGAACCATTTACGTACATAGATAGAGCTATATACGTAAGTTATGTGGAAGAATTAACACCACTTTTGTACTTTAGAGCTAGGATTGTAATAGGTGTAGAAAGAATTTTTAGTTCATTGGGTAATTTACAAATAAAACCCTTTGTACTGGGGTGAGAGACCACCATCACCACCACCACCACCACCATGCAGAAGGAGAAGCAGAAGAAGAAGAAGAAAAAGAAGGAGAAGAAGAAGAAAATTAAGAAGAAGAAGAAGAAGAAGGAGAAAAAGGAGAAGAAAAAGAAGAAGCAAAAGGAGAAGAAAAAGGAGGAGAAGAAGCAGAAGAAGGAGAAGAAAAAGAAAAGGAGAAGAAAAAGGAGGAGGAGAAGAAGCAGAAGAAGAAGAAGAAGGAGAAAAAGGAGAAGAAAAGAAGAAAAAGAAGAAGAAAAAGGAGAAGAAAAAGTAGAAGGAGAAGAAGCAGAAGAAGCAGAAGCAGAAGAAGCAGAAAAAGAAGGAGGAGAAGAACAAGCAGCAGAAGAAGAAGAAGAAAGAAGAAGAAGAAGAAGAAGAAGAAGAAGAAGAAGAAGAAGAAGAAGAAGAAGAAGAAGAAGAAGAAGAAGAAGGAGAAGAAAAAGGAGAAATGCCAGGGAGCTGCTGCTGCATGGACTTTAATATTCTGACCTCTTTATCTTCAAGACTGATGCATTCATGCAATAAATAGCTTTACAGCAGCCAACTACTGCTCTTGTCTCTTTAAAGACCCAGCCCCATGAATAACTCAGCACACTGATTTGATTTTAAATAGATGACTATAAATTGCCTTTCTAATCCTTGATGGTTTTTTCAAGCTGATACAGTCTTTTAGAATTTTTCTCTGAAATAATTAGGATACTTCGAACGTTCTCCACAAGAAGATTAAAAGCTGTTGCCTGTGGTAGCTGCTGCCTACTTCTAGTGTTTGAATGTCCAATAAAGTGCTTTTTTCAACTGCAAGTATCACCCCCAAATGATGTCCCCCCTCCTTTAGCTTGGTGGTGTAAATTTTAATGCCTGTTTCAGGGATATAGAAGTTTCTGGTTTGCAAGGTGTGCTCTGGAATGCCAAAACCCCAAAAAGCACACACTGCACCACTCCTGCAAACACTGCAGGAGGTGTGGATTAAGCAATGCCTTTTGTTTAGGAATAGGACCTCAATGAAAATATGCATTGTGGTGCTGCCAAAAAAAAAAAAAAAAAAAAAAAAGAAAAGAAAAAAGATACTAAAATGGATGTTGACAATGCAAACAGAGCAGAGCTCAGCATGAGCAGCAGCTCAGAACCACACCTGTCAGCCTGGGAGGGTTCACTGCTCTCAGGACAGGTCTGAATTACAAGTTTTGACCTCATACACTGCTTTTCCAAGGTGATTAAAAAAAAACCTCCTTACTCCCTAGGCTCTCTGAGTGTCCATGGAAGGTAAAGAATGTGAAGGTTGCAGGCCCATCCAACAGGAATCTCCTTGGAATTGCAACCCAAAGCCTTTCCAGAGCAGAGCTGGATGAACACACACACACTCAGATATTCCAGTCAAAGAGGAGAAGGAAAGCAGCTCATGAATGGCAAGTGTGATTCACGTTTACTCCATGAGTAATCAGCTTGTAAAAACACACATCTGAGTAAGCAGCCCGTGCATCAGGCAACTGTGGACTCTTCTCTCCTGCTCTGCCTCTCTTCAGCTTCTAATAGAGAAAAAAATTTAATGTTTCCTTTCTCTTTGGGGTTTTCTCTTCTTTTTTCCGCTTTTTAGCTCCCAGTTATGCTGTGAATAACTAAATAGACCCCCCCCAAAAAATCATCCTGCCTCTGCTTTTCTCTCACTGTTCCAACCAATTGCATTTCCTAAACAAATACTCCTTATGATTTTAAGTACAGAGAGATAAATATGATTACTCTCTATTAAAAAGAGGATTGTTTTGCCATAAAGAGAATAGGAAGAAAAAAATCTCCCAGGAAATATTCCTCCAGCAAATATTCCTGCTGTCTGAAATCTGTCACTGCCATAATTCATCCCGTGCTCTGGGTAATACACATGACTGTACTAGAAATGAGCATTTAATTAGTGTTTAATACAAATACCAACCACCTCCTGTGCTAATAACTAATAGTGAAGGTTGTAAATGTTTATCAGGTAAATATTATGGAATTCTGAGGCTCTATCTGACCTCAGGCATGGAAAATGAGTGTGATGAATTTGCTGGCTCCATCACCCAGAGAGAGATCAATTGATGGCACCACACAGTGCTGGCAGAAGGTCTTAGAGGTCAAGGAAAGGCCATAAACAGGTTGGGGGGAAATGAGCCTCAGTGACAAAGCTCAGCAGCTATTTTTGAGCAGTTAAAAGTCACAAAAAAGGGGTTTCACATAACCACAGAGCGAATTTTATTGGAAATATTCTGGAGGCTTGCTTCATTGCCTTGGGTCCGTGCTTTCCACAGAGATCTGCAGACTTTTCCTCCCAGAGGGTTCCAGGGCAATTCTTCTGGAATCATCTCTTGTGAGTGTGGTGTGGACAGAGCCAGGACCCTGAGCAGGAAGGAATGTGAGCCAGGATCCCACTGTGGAAGGAAGAGCTTGGTTCTGAACTGAGTTGTAGTGAAGAGAGCAGCTCTGGAGTAGAATAAATTTTCATTTGTTTTCAGATAGAACTTTAGCAGGCACTGAAAATAAATTGCTGGAGCTAAGTCTCCCCATTCCAGGGGCGAGACAACCTGGATTCAGTAACCAGAAGGTTTCTATACCACTGGTGTTAATGAATTTATACAATTATTTTTACATATATACACTAGTTTTTATACAAAGAGCTCAAATGGGCTTAGGGAGAAGCTTGAGCCTGAATTTACACACAGTTTTCACTGTGATTCCACTGCCAAACCTCCCCAGCATTCCCCCAGCTCCCTGTGCCTGATTCCCAGTGCTTCTGCACCTCCCCATCCACACCAGCTGCTCACTGGCAGAGGTGAACTGGGAAGGACAGACAAGGCAGACACTCAGGGGATGTTCCTCCCTGTCAAGGGATTGGCATTCTGAATTAAAGTGAATTTGAGGGTGAAACATCTCAATGGTGAGGAATGGCTAAAGGTGACTCTTGGGAAGAACCCTAAATATTGCTGTGAACCCAGCAAATAGAAAAAGCTGATTTTTGCTTCTTGAGACATCCTTTCATTCTGTCTTTAGGCACAGGTCAGCACCTGCCTGCAGGAACAGCTGAACTTTCCTGTGTTGGCTGATTGAACCACTCAAATAAATGAATCATGTGGCTCCCAACAGGAAATAAATTTATTCCCAACAAAGCCGTGTGAACTTGGGCAATTTATGCTGATCATCTTCACCAGGATTAGTAGGAAAGACAAGAAAAAAATTCTCCTGGGTGCAGAGGGAACATTTCAACCACTACAACGAGACCTTGCACTGCCTGAATCTCTATGATCTGAGCTACAGCTTCCTATAATGCAGCCCAGATTTGCTGCTGGGCATGAAACTCCATCTAGAACATGTAAGGAAATTTTGCCACCTCAGAATGGACAGCAAAATGGCTTTGAGAATGCTGAATTAAAAAAAAAAAAAAGAAATTAATGAAGGCAAAAAATGTGATGTAATTTTAGTTTAGTTTAGGAAATTTTATGATTTATAAGACAGGCTTCAAACACAAAACCCCAAAGCTATTTCTACTTAATTTTTATTTTTTTGCCACATGAAGTATAAATAATAAATTAAAAAGGAATCCCAGTCTTTCTTGTCTAGAATTAGGGACTGTAAAAAACTGGGGTTGTTTGTGTCAGCCACCATATGTAATACAGGCAATTTGTGGGTAACTTCCATTCAATAAATGATTTATTGGATGAACACACACAGCTTGAAAGATGCTTTATTACCAAGCCCAGCAAAGTTCTCAGAAGATTTCTCTCTGCAATATTGACCAAACCTATCCCCTCCTGATCTCAGCCACCTCTTGTGACTTGGCCTCCCTTAGAATCATGGAATCACTCAGGCTGGAGAACCTCATCCAAACTGTTAATTTTGCATTTCTGTTTTGGGAGAGCCAAGAAGCAAATGCCTGAGAGCTGTTATTCCATTTCTGACCTTCTATATTGAGAAACCTTCATGGATTTACTGAGAACACTAGGAGGATCTCAACAAACAAAAAAGATTTGTAATCCATTCATTTTATTTAGCATCTCTGATCCTGCCTGCTGTGATTACTCTGCTGCATATCAGTTCTTGTTTTAATTTGAGTTTTAAGGGAAAATCTATTAACAAACCATTCATAAATCTCAGTGTTGATAAGGCACATTCTTCGGGTTTTTTTCCACTCTCTGCCATTGACTGACAAGGATTTGTTAGTGTTAATTGATTATTTTCTCATCTCAATGTATCCAATTTAATGCCTGCTCGAGTAAATGTTGTTTGCTGTGACTCTGAAAACATTGGCCTTTACAAGTCCCTTCAATAAAGGAAAAGGCAAAAAAAAATCATCATTCCAGAGACTGATGTCCATGCCTTGAGATCTTCTGGGTGCTCAAGCCAGTTTTGGCTGGGTCCAGAATTATTGAATGAAAGTGAGACTCAATTTATTTGGGATAAGTATCCAGGAACTCTGGAATACGAGGGTTGGTTGTGGTTCTGTTGCACTCCACCAGATTTAGCAAATCTTGCTATAGGTCTACATGTCTGTTTATCACCTCCTGATTTAGGGATGTGGAGGCCCACCCACAGCTTCAAATTACTTTGGGGTTTAGAGAAATGGCAGATGCGTAAATCTAATTAAACCAAATCAATTTTTGATGAAGTGACTGGTACTGTACACACATAATAATTACTGCCTTCTAATATAAGACTAATTAAGAAAGCTCTTAAAATTCCCTAATAGTAACCTGACATCTAAGTTGTCTTGGTTTTCAACAAAAGACAGTTACTTTGGGGTTTTTTGTGTCTCTCCTTCAGTGGTCCTTCCCCATTTCTTTTAGGAGTAATAAGCAAAGAAGAAGCAGAAAAAAAAAATCTCAGTTCTCCCAAGATATAACTCAGGTCTCTTCTCCTTGGTAAAAAGTGATAGAACCAGAGGAAACGTCTCAAGTTTCCACCAGGGAAGGCTTGGATTGGATATTGGGGTAAATTTCTTCACTGTAAGGATGGTCAGGAATTGGAGCAGGCTGAGCAGGGCAGTGGTGGAATCACCATCCGTGGAAGTGTTCAAAAACCTGTGGATGTGGAGGGTTTTTCTACACAAAAAGCAAAAAAGACCCCTTTGGGAGGCTGCTGAGAAATATGTCCATGATTTTCCCCTTTACACCTCTTGGAAATAAACACCCAAGTCCTAATGCCTGGGTCTGACTTGCCACAGGGCCAAGGAAATCATGTTGATGGATTTTTCTTTTTGCAAAATTGCAGGAAGGAAAAGTCCTCAGCTTTTTTTTTTAATGCAAGGTCCAACACAATCCTGATTTTGGCATTGAGGCCAGCAGGCCCACCCAGGGTAATTTAAACCATGATGACACTGATAGATCTGAGCTGGGCTTAGTTTGAAACTTTTCTAAGCCCCTTAGGGTATCCCTTTCCTCAGAATTTTCAAAATTTGTATCTTCACTTTTAAAACTCTCAGAATCATTTGGGTTGTAAAAGATCTCTCAGATCATCAAGTCCAAGCTGTTCCTGATCCCCCCAGAGCCCTGAGTGCCACCTCCAGCCCTTCCTTGGACACCTCCAGGGATGGGCACTCCAAACCTCCCTGGGCAGCCCCTTCCAATGCTTCACAACCCTTCTGGTGATGAAATTCCTGCTGAAAGAAGGACAATGGGGATAAATGTGTGATTCAATATACACACTTAATGGCATGTACTTTTTATTCTTCTCTCACATCTCAAATTTTCATGATTAATTTGTTCACATGAAGGTGTCCCCTAACTTAATGACTCATTAATGTTGTCACTTCATGTAGAGATGACATCTATTAATTTTTAGCAGGTTTAAAACAGCCTCACACTTTTTCTGTACAAGTAGCTGGGGAGCAGCTAAATTCAATACTTGGTTAATATCCTGCATCAACCTTTTAAATCCTTACCAATGGTTGGATCAATTCTTATTAGCAAACTTTGTAGGGCAGGCCTCGCTGGCAATGGATTTCAATCAGAAGATTAGCATCTAAAATTCACAGGGAGCTCTTGGTTTACTCAGTAAATTGAACAATCCATCACGCTGCTGAACTCGGGCCCGGTGGGCATTAGAAAGACCCCGTGGCAATTTGCACAGAGTTCAGTGACACAGATCTACATTGTCTCTAAATAAATGAAGGTTCAGCTTGCAATTAAATATTTCTGCCTGTGATCATCCTCCTCTTTGTTGTTCATTTGGCCCTGTTTGTTTGTGAGCCCTTTATCCTTTACTGTGGTCTCCACGTCGTTTCAGTGTCACCCAGGAGTTTCTGTTTCCTGTTCTACCCTTCAACACTTGAAATGGGGTAATTAAATTCTGTTTTGTTCAAGGGACAGGCAAGAAGTGCTTCAGGTTGGAAGGGAAATTCAAAACCATTTAATGAGAGTCCCCCTGCCATAGGCAGGGACACTTTCCACTTTCTCAAGTTGCTCCAAGCCCTGTCCAACCTGACCTTGGACACTTCCAGGGATCCAGGGGCAGCCACAGCTTCTCTGGGCACCCTGTGCCAGGGCCTCACCACCCTCACAGGGAATAATTTCTTCCTAAAAGCTCATCTCAATCTACCTCTATGTTTTTGAAGCCATTCACCCTGGTCCTGTCACTCCATGCCTGTGCAAAAATTCCCTGTGGGATGTTGAAGATTTCATTGCTCACAGTGTTTTCCACTTATATTTATCTCCAATTAAGAGTATAAGATGGAAAGGGCACTTTAAAGGGTCTTTTTTCTCCTTTCCATTCTCATCTTTCAGTGGTCTTTTACTGTCAGACTGCTGAAATAAAGGCCCCAGTGCTGCTCTGTTTCTCTCTTTGGAGAACTGCACATTTCTTTCTTTCTGAAATTGCCTTACCAGATGATAATCTGTGAATGGCATCACTTTAGGAGCACCTTAATGGACAAACTTTGCTCATATTCAGAACAAAGTGAGAATTTTAACAAATCAGGTTTTTGATATTTGGAGACCAAGATTATTAATGGGTATTTTAAGACCATGTGATATTGTTTCTGGGATAAATACATGGATACAGCTCGAGAAGTTTTTGATTTCGGTAGGAAATTGCCACCAGCTACCAGCACAGAATGTGAACAGAATGACCAAGATTATGAACAGAAACATGACCAAGACCAGAAGGAAATTCAGCAGGAAAACTGGATTAATGAAGGAGAAGCATTTGATCTCATTGGTGTTCTCAGAAGTAGCCACATTTTACAGACCATAAAGCAACACCAAATGTCAAAAAGCTTCTCAACAGTGACTCACCTGCCCTTTTTCCTGCATCCTACACATCTGACATGTATTTAATGTATTTAAAGGGAACTGCCCTTTGGGGAATTATCTCTACTAGAGCTCTAAATACATTTTTCTGAAGCGTGCAGCAGAGAGAATCATAGGGAAGGCAAAATCCAAAAATCCATAAGCAAGCAAAAGATAAAGATCCAGACTTGTTCTCCAGGAGCAGCCTCTCACATGTCACAGCTTCCACATCCACCCAGCCACCAGGACTTACTGCCCAGGCAGCTCTCAGCATGAATCTGAGAGCATCCAGCTCTTTTCTAGGATATCCAACATCTCTGGAAACAGGGAACAAGACAGAGAAGAGGAATTTTCTCTCCCAGGAAAGAAAGAGGTTGGTAATGTCTTAAAGAAGCTGCAGGTAGAACGGCTCCATTGAGAACCCCAGGGTTCTCCTTGTGCCTCAGGATGGTTGCAGGGCCTCACCTGGGCTTGGGATCCCCAATTTTAAACTCTTCCTGAGGCCCCAGAGATGCCAGTGCTGCTTCCCACTCTTGTCAGCAAAGTGTAATATTCAAAAATTTTGAGTCAGTGTCACTCGACTTGATTTGGGTGTGGGGACAACTCCGTGGCTGAAAGTGCAGAGCTATTTTCATTAATATTCATCAGCTGCAGGAGACAAGAGAGCCCAAAATTGCCCAAGAGAAGCCCAGGCACTTTTGGAGGCCAAGGGGGACACGTTTTTTGGGAAACCACTCTGACTGTCCATTCTTTTCCCTGCTGCTGCCACAGCTGCTGCATCTCCCATGTTCAGCAGAGCATCATTGCCCTGCCAGCTCCGAGCAGTGTGCTCTGAGTCACTGTGTTCCTCTCCTGCTCTAATTGCACTCCCCCTGGAGTTTGGAGTTTGGAATTTTTCCAAATTTTTCCGAAGTTTGTTGCAAAGAGAGGTGTCAGTGTTGAGGTACAGGGCCTTCTGTGCTAAATATGGCTTGAGCAAAGAATCAAAGGCAAACGTTCCATTTGGAAACTTAACCCTTCCCTGGGACTCAAGAGAGAAAGAAAAGGAACAGGTGACTCCATACTGATGGGCAGAGTTCTTAGAAGTTTCTTCACATTACTTTTTGGAGCCCTCTAAAAGAAGGACACTTGCTGAGCAGGATTCAAATCTATCAGGAGGGTCAAAAGAATGGAGAGCTTTTACAGAGGACTTTTCACCATGTTCTGAAATAAAACCTTTAGTTTCATGTTCTATTTTGGGCAGTCATACAAAGACTGATTCTAATCCATGATTAGATCAACTACCTCTAGGTGAAAGTGTGTCCCAAAAATCACCTTATTCCAGGCTCACTGTTTGTTTTTATGGATAATTTATTCCTGCTGCTGCCAGCCAAAAACCCACTTGTTCCAAAAGATCTGAGTCCTGTGTGCAGAGCTCAGTTCCTGTCCCCTGATCAAGATCAATCCATATTCCATGACTTTCCAAGGAAACAAAGGTGACATGAAAATGAAATCAGTTTGTTTAGCATCTCCCATGCCAACTCCAACAATTCTTTTGGCCTCAGCTATTTGATATGGATGGAGTTTCACATGAGATTGACTTAAAAATGTTCTAAGATGATTCTAATAGTGCAGATTTTGGAATAGAGGCTGACTTGAGGCTCCATTCAGGTCTGTCACACCGAATGACTGCTGGGAAAACAGCAAATGAAACATTGAAAAGGCAACTCTGGGCTCAAAAAAAAGGCAGGAAAACTGTTTTAGGTTAGAAGAAACTCAAGCAATAAAAATGCATGGAGTCTTGGATGCACCAAAGAAACCATATTTTAGTCTATATTCCCCCAGTTATACTGGATTATTGACAGGAAAAGGAAGAAGAGAAGAACAACTGACAGAGCAAGCAACTCTTATCTCTAGCACTGCTCATCTCTCCCAGACAGTGAAACTTTATTTCTTTATCCCATATTGTTGTCTCCAATTTTTTTTTTTCCAGGGCTCACTACTGGTATTTTACAGAATACATACAGAATTTTTAATATAAACAGCTACCAACACAGTCACTCTAATAATATCATTGTTGTAATAAAAAAAAAAAAAAAACCTATTTATTTTCATTTCTTTCAATCACTGTAATAATATCATTGTTGTAATAAAGAAAACCCTGTTTATTTTCATTTATTTCTGATAAATTTTCAGATGTTTTGGGTTTTGGTACTTTGGCAGAGGCCAGAATAAATATCAGCATGACACATATTTCAACATGAGCTCCCTCAGATGAAAACAGACTGATTCACTCAATGATCCGGTTTTTAATGATTTAGATGGGCCATTCATTATTTATTTAGTATTTTGAAACATTCTGAGCAAAGTTCCTGGAGTATTTTGGAAACAAAAGCCAATGTTTCTCTGGAGTGAAGTAATGGTGAATTGCAGTTGATGGCTCCACAGAGAAGGAGCTTCAAAACAGACCCAGGAAATAATTTGGAAATAGTTCATAGAAAGCAAAGTGTTACAATAATTTGTTTGCCAGCAGAAAAAGAATTTGTAGGAGTGGAGGAACAGATGCCCTTGAGTCCCAGCCAATATTTTTTCCTGTCTGAACAAGCCAGTCCCACCTGTGGTCATGGTTTAACCAGAGCTGGCAGCTCAGCCCCACTTCAGCCTCTCCCCCAAACCCCTCCAGAGGGATGGGGGAGAGAACTGGAAGGGTAAAAGTGAGAATACTCATTTGTTGAAATGAAGACTGTTAAACAGGTGAAGGAGAAGCCACACAAAAAAATAAAACAAATCAAGGAATTGATTCATGGCTTCCCATGGGCAGGCAGGTGTTCAGCCCTCCCCAGGAATAGAGGGATCCATCAGGAGTGATGGTTACTTGGGAATAAAAATTCCATCACTCCCAAATCCCCCATGTCCTTCTTCTCCAGCTTTTCCACTCAGCATGATGCCATGTGGGCTGGGATTCTACAGGGCTGGAGGTGACCCTGAATATTCAAGGAAAACAAGTGGAATATAAGGAAGTCCAAAGTCCTCCTTGAATGGAACATAGAGACCAGAAAAAGTGTTACAGGACACCTCAACTAAACTGTTACCACCAGTTTTACCCAGCATGGATCTAGATCTCTCATCCCACAAGAAAAAAACTGGTTATTCTCAACTGAATTTTTCACAAGTTGCAGGCCTACAAAAGAAAAGGCTTAACATTTTTTTAAGCAATATTAAGAGTTATTTGAATTTCTCCTATCAAACAAATAAAAAGCCTCAGAGTAGAAAATTATGTCTAAGAAAAATTCATATTATCTTGTGGAAATGGCAGTTATAAAGTAACCCGTCAGTTTTTGTTCCTGATTCAGACTCTATCCAAAGTTTCTTTGTTGCTTTCTATTCCTCCGTGGTCATTTGTTTGGTTTATTTATGCTTGGGCAAAATAAAGCCTAGTTGCTATAAGGCAAGGGAGTGGTGAAGAAACACAGCAACACAGACTTTTTCCAGAAAGCAGAAGAAGCCATTTATTGCAGAAGCAGACACATTTTTATAGATTGGTTTGCAGAACTGAGGATAGAATAAGCTCATTGGTTTAAGGAAGGCAACACTTTTTGTAAATGTGCTTTTATTAAAACATTATGTTTTTTACACATTTATCCTGTCAACAGCACCAGGTGCTAAACTTTGTTATAATCCTTTCCCTTCTGTTTTCTTTTGAGTAGCTTGGGAAAACTCAGACTGCTGTTCTCCCTGACTCTCACCAGCATCCACAAATCCTTTTCTTTTCTTTTTCTGCCCTTGTAGAGCCCAGAAAATAACTCAGATAATGTTCATTGTGTCCTTCTGGAGACTAAAATTCTTACAGAAGGAGATGCTGAAAATTAAATGTTCTGCCTGAGGAATAGCCCTGATCAAATGTATCCTTCTTCCAAAGGAAACTGATTTTGAGTTGATTAAACCAGGTGATTTCGAGTTTATTAAACCAGGAAATTTTGATGTTTTTATATATTTTGCAAGCATTTGGGGGTTGGGAGGGGGTTATTTGCAGTACAATCTAATTCAGGGTTTTAAGGGGAAGCTTGAAATTGCTGCTGAGGAGTCCCCAGTCCTGTCTGCCAACCTCAAACCACACACCTGAGGAAAATGTACTCCATCCCTGGAAGTGTCCAAGGCCAGGTTGGACAGGATTTGGAACAACCTGGGATAGTGAAAGGTGTCCCTGCCCAGTGCAGGGCTGGAACTGGATGATCTGTGAGGTCCCTCCCAACCCAATTTTAGGAAAAGGGTTTGGTGCACAAAAGTAAATTTATTACATATCAAAGCCACACTGGGAGCAGCTCTCCTGGGCTTTTTGAAAAGGGTTACAGGCAGTAGGTGAAGTAATATTTGCATGCCACAGTTTCCTGTAAATGCACAGGTTGCATGGAATCCCCTAAGGGTGATTCCATGAGGTGGGAGTGTGTCCCATCCTTTTCTTCATGCACAGTGGACAGCAGTTGGTCCCAGGGAAAGGAATTAATTCAGAGAGAAACTTCATCCATGAGGCCTGAGAGGGACAGAGAATTCCTATTCTTTTGGGAGGAGGAAAAGGAAATTTAGCAATTGCCAGGTGCATCCATCCCAAGCGGGAATAGCTGTGTTCTCACAGAGTTCTTGGTGTGGGTGTCTTTGATCTTTGAAAAGCTGAGGCAAGCTGCATCCAGCTCATTTCAGAGCTTGGGAAAGGATAAGTCCAGACTCAACATGTGATAAAAGAGCTGCATTAATGTTGGACTGCTTTAGCTGCTGTGTCTCCATGGAGATCCAGCTCCCCACCTCTCCTACCTGCACAAGGTTTTCCAAGTATCACGATTTAAGAAGATTTCATGATTGAGACATTTTATTTGAATTTTAGGCGCTGTGTTTTGTGAGCACTGACCCTGTGAGCTTTTCAGTGTGTGGGCTGCAGGATTCAGCATCCTTGTCACCCATCTCAGCTCCTCCTAAATCCTCCCAGAGTGCAGTGTCCTCATTTGTACCCAGCTGTGAGCTGCAGAATGGGAAAGGCACCACGGGGCTGACTCTGCTCCAAACCACAAAATTTACTCTCTGAGAAAATTTATTTGTGGTATTTGAATATCACGTAAAGAGGACAAATTCTGGAGACTGGTGGCAGCTCTGAGCTGTGTCCATACCTGGTGTTTGTGATTCCCTGGGGCAGGGAGAGGCTCAGGACTGGGTCAGGTCACTGCTCATGGCCACGTGGCAATGGCAATCCAGCTGAGGACACACCAGTGCAGACCTGAAACCCCTCAAAATGCCCCAATTTATTTTTGTAAAGATGCTGAGACACATTTGTGGGTTGAAAAGCACCTTCCATGTCCTCCTGCAGTGTCACCAACACAGGGTACATTCCTAGCTGGGTTGAAGTGGCAGGAGCAGGAGCTGAATTCCCTTTAAAGGCACAAACCCAGCTGCTCTCCAGACACTGAAGGGAGGCACTAAACTTCATCCGATTAAAGTCTACTTCGTGTTTGGTTAAATCATAACGTCCAGGAGAGTTCCTTATCTTGCTTTTATAAACATCACGGGGTGGTAAACACAGCCCAGGCTCTGGCAGTTTGTTTAACAGCCCTCAGGTTCAATTACCCAGGGGAGTGGTGAGGATCTGGAGCTGTTATTTCTGTTCTGCCCACAGTCATTTGTGCCTGCTGGGCATATCCCAACTTTTGTAAAAAGAGATCTTGACATGGACTATCTCCTGCCTCTGGAGACAAACAACCACCATCCCTGGAGGTGTGCAAGGCCAGGTTGGACATGATTTGGAGCAACCTGGGATAGTGCAAAGTGTCCCTGCCATGGCAGGAGTTGGAATGAGATGATCTCTACCATCTTTTCCAAGTCAAACCATTCAATGACTCCGTGATCATTCAATGATTCTAGGATCATCAGAAATATTTGTGTCATGTTGGAGGAGCAAAAAAATTAAATTTTATTAACTTTCCTTATCCTCTTCCTATTAAATTACACTTTTTGTCCTATTTCTGGAGTGTTACTCTGCAGGAGAAAAGGATTTTTAGCTTGGCAAGATCAAATAGTAAGTTCTAAGTTCTTCCTGGGTTTCTGCCTCCTTCTCTTTTAGTCAATATAATTTCTGCGCGACTGTAAATGAAATTAAGATAAACCAGTCTGGGACTTTGTTTTCAAAGTCTTTGACCTTACATGGCATTTAAGTGCTACTTTCAGTCTTGGGCAGGGGACAAGAATCATATCACAGAATGGCTTCGGTCCTTACAGATTATTTCTTTCAGCCTTCAGGGTGCAGCACTTAATTCCCAGTCCCTATACAAAATATTTCCTGAAGGCAGCATAAGATACCCATGCAGAGAGTCCTTGTCCTTGAAAGCACAAGTGGCTGCCACTAAGAGAGTTCACTGTTCTGAATTTCCTTATCTGAAGAGTTTCTTTACTCAGAGAGACAGAAGAATAATCTCTAATCCTATGACTCATTCAGTTTTGCCAATTAAAAACATTAGGAAAAAGAAAAAAAAAAAAAAAAGAAGAAAACCTGTGGCACTTATTTAAGTATCCAGAGATAAAAGGAAGGGGAGAAAAAAGGAATTTGTTTATCTTGCCTCAGGAGCACCAGCTTGGAGCATAATCTGGTGTCTCAAAGTTCAGCATCAGCACCCACCTTGCAGTGTAATTCAGGGAATCAGGGAATCACAGAATCACAGAATCCCAGGATGGTTTGGGTTGGAAGAGACCTTAAAGTTCATCCAGTTCCACCCCTGCCATGGCAGGGGCACCTTCCACTGTCCCAGGCTGCTCCAAGCCCTGTCCAACCTGGCCTTGGACACTGCCAGGGATCCAGGGGCAGCCACAGCTTCTCTGGGAATTCTATTCCAACCCCCCAGCACCATCACAGGGAAGAATTCCTTCCCAATATCCCATCTAAATTCACCCTCCATCAGTTTAAGGCCATTCCCCCTTGTCCTGTGCTTGGGAAAATTCCTTCTTTCTCTTCCTTTCCTCCTTTCTCACAGATCTTCATCCTTCAAAGCAAAACAACTTCTTTAACTTTCCACACTCTTGTATGAGTCTTTTCAGGAACTCAGTGTTTTGATGGATATAAATTTTCTTCCCAGTTCCAGTTGATGCCCACGTGTTTCTCAGCCCTTACTGCCTCTGGCTGGAGCATTTTATCTTTCCTGGAATTTTCCTGGTGATGTTCAGGCCTGTCTCCACCTGCCTTTCTTTGCAACAATAAACAATAAATCAGATCTTGCCATATGTTTGGGGTTTTTTTCCCTTTAAAGTTGTCCCTGATCACATT
Source organism: Sturnus vulgaris (assembly GCF_052056855.1). Classification (NCBI taxonomy): domain Eukaryota; kingdom Metazoa; phylum Chordata; class Aves; order Passeriformes; family Sturnidae; genus Sturnus; species Sturnus vulgaris. The sequence continues at coordinate 3,134,256 of NC_142243.1, read as the reverse complement.
TTTAAACTTTTTATTGTAGCCAGGAAAAAAAAAATGTTTCTTTTTTTTTCTCTTCTTTTGCATTCTCTGTCACTCTTCCTGCTGCAAACTGGAAACCACGAAGATGAAAATACATTGAGCTTTATTCATTTTCAGCAGCTAAAACTTTTTTTTTCCCCTTAACAATCACCAAATATTAAAAATATGCTCCCTCAGCAAAAACCTGGCATAGTTTTAGGGACTGGCTGTGACTTTAAAGAGCTACAGAAAGCAAACAACAAAAATGTATCTTCTTTTCTCTCTTCTTATTCGCATTAATAAAATATGATTTTTATATTATTTGCCCGAGTTAAACGAGGTTCATTCAACTGCAATATGCTGAGTATTCAATTTCCAGGCCTTGAGAGCAGTACAGACAAATAATCACATGTCTTAGTCCAAAGTCAACTGAAGTCTTTAAGGGAAAAAAATTACTCAATTCTGTCCAAATTGCAAACTTTTTTTTTAATTTGGTCTTTTTTTTCCCTTAAAGTTGGGTTATATAGGTTGCATTTTCCCAGTAAAAAATGTTCATTTATTAATTTTAAAGGTTACCATACACAAGACATTTTTGTTTTGTGCAACAAAGCCAATTTTACTGGAACACCAAAACAATGCCTTGCTGATAATATTTGTGTTTAATGAAAGGCAGCCTGTCCTGCTCACACCAGAAGTGAATGATTAAGCCAAATGTGACAAAAATCGAATTATCAAAACCTTGACTGTGTTTCCAAACCTAAATGTGCTTCTCTCTCACATTCCTTCACAACTTATAAATCTATTGTTAAAAAAATTCAGATCAGTTTGTCTACTGACTGGGAAATCTCTATTATAGTGACTTTTACTGCCTTTCTTATAATTATTAATTATATTGGTTTCCAAGTCATTGTCTTCTCTTTTCTTTTTGATATTTTTTACCATTTTCTCTTTGTGGTAATTACTTTTTTCCTCCCATGTTTCCCACAACTGAGTTGTTGCATCTGTAGTAAATATTGAATATTCTTTGCCTAAAGGGTAAAAAGACATGTTCAAATTAAGCTGACATTAAACAAAAGCAAGGGCTCCCTTGCAGTCCTTGTGGCAAAGACAATAAAATAAGGAAATTACTTGGTATAAATAAGGCTAAATAAAATTATGGCTTAGCCTAACCCTCTGAAAGAGCAATAAAGTAGGGAAGGGATAGAAAGGACCAAGGAAATTCAAAAGGGTAAAAGGAATGAAATTATATAAAATCCCATTATCAAGCCTTGAGTGGAATTGATGTTTGAGACAGCTTTGAAAAGTGTATGTGGGGAAAAGCAAAAAAAAAAAAAAAAAAAAAAAAAAAGTATATAAATAGAGAAACAGCAGAAGATGTTCAAGAGGATGCTGAGTCCTGTTCTAGTGTGGTTTGGATCTTATTCATACAGAATTTACAGATATATTTTTTTCAAACCCCTTATTTTCTCCACCATAAAAAAACCCTCATTGTTAATAGTGAAACTCTTAAAATAGTGAAAATATTTCTGAACTGTTAGAGTAAGAGAAAAAGTTTCTGAGACTGATGACACAGTGACACGAGCCACAATTGTCTCCTGGTTATAAATAAAAAGAAAAAGGAGAAAAGGACAGAAACCTCCCCAAAACTCAGCCTCCAGAAAAGCCCAGCAATCAGAATGAGCAGTGAAAAAATTGGGCTTGACCACGGTTTGGAGCCTGCTGTGTGGGAGGAGGGTGCTGTCCTCAGGGGCTCTCTTTACCAACAGGTGCCATCACATCCTCTGCGAGGGAAAAGACAGGCAGAGAATTTCGTAGTGACCTCATTGTAAAAGACTGATATTGTTCAGTGTAAATTTTTGGGTATGTTCACATATTATAATAGACTCCAACTTCTAAAAGCATTTTCTGGCGTTTTGATTAATTTCTGGAATTTGACCAACTCATCTGGTTAAGTCTTTCTGGCTTCATAATGGAAAACAGATTAAAAAAAAAAAAAAACAAAAACCAAACATCTTGATATAAATCCTACAAAATTAAGGGCTCTGTAAAGGTGTTTCCAAGGCAGCAGTAACAGAAATAATTTTCAGAAATTGTTGGGAGGTTTCAATTTTATCTTTTTTTTTAATCACTTAACAAAACTGATGGAAAAAAACCAATTTTGAAAACAGTTTAGTCTAGCAATGAGTTGATTCCACATTTAAGCCTTTTAAATTGACCATCCCTCCCATTTATTTGTTTACATTTCATTCCACAGATGAAAAATCTTTATTGCTATGAATTCATTACCTGGTTCTTCTACTCATTTCTCTTTTCTGTTCATTCACTGCTTAATGATATTACTTAAATATAGTTTGTAAAAGTTCTGATGCCTCCTAAGTGATGCTTTTTGGGCAAAACTGGTGATGCCCTAATGTCAGATAAGTACCTGCTATGAATTACATTGCAGCCTTGGACACAGTGCAAAAAAAAAAAACCCAAAAAACATACAAAAATAAATATTAGAAAGAATACAGATTCCATATGAGCCAGGCAGCCTGAGGACAGGAAATATTAATCTGATTATTCCTACCTGACTGAAATGAGCCTTCCCAGGACAGATATTTGAGTGGTCTCTCTTAATTGGTTGACATGTCAAAAAAAAATTATTGAGACTTTTCAGAATCTTCAGGACATCTTAAACAACTCATCCCAAATATCTCAGGAACCACGTGCAAGAATTGACATGCAAAGCTTCATAACCTCCAGTTTCGTTGTATAGAAGATGGCACAGCCACTGTGCTTCAGAATATTTATCTGAGGATCAAATGATATTTTTGTGGAGTCCATATTTCCTATGCCTGCTCTAAACCAGACTGATTTTCTACCCCATGAGCAGCCAGTTTTAGCTTTACTTGTGGTATTTTAATTTATTTCTCCACAGATTGGGGTGATGATTGATCTAGATCTAGTCTGTTTCTAAATAGCTCTTCTTTCTTCTTCACAACAAAACCTGATTTTCTGGACTCTCCCAAAAAACAAGTTCATAAAAATGAGCGAAATTTTGCCCCTTTTTTTGGGATGTGAGGCTGTAAACGCTGTGGTTCTGACAATAGCTGTACAGGACAGTACCAGCCAGGAAAAACATTTCCATCACCTCTTCCAGGGGTTCCAACCTGAGATATTGATGTCCCAGAGGAGCTGGAGTTCCTCTCCTTTCTGTGTCTGTGTCTGTGGGCAGGATTTGTACATGGGAACCCAAACTCTCCCAGGAAAACTGTGTGTCCTCAGCTGGCATTTGCTCCATTACTTCTTTAGAAATACAAAGGCATAAGTGAATAAATAATTCATGCTTTTTAGTCTTTTTTATCTGTACGCCAGGAATACGATGATGTTTTTCCAGGTCAGTTTTAAGGAAGAATTTTAGGGGTATTTTTGTAATTCTCAGCTTGCACGTACCAGCCACCAGCAAAGCCCTTTATAAAATGAGCCTCAAAAGTCAAATGTGACACGGGGAGCTATTGCAGTGTGAATTTAATCAATAACCCAGAGCTCAGGTCATTCCATCAGCCAGGAGCAGAGAGCAAAGAAAGCTCCTTGGTGGAGAGTCAGCTCCAGATTCAGGTGTTTACATTTAGGCCACAGGTGCAGATATCTCCATGTGAGTGAAGCATTTATATTCTCATGACAGTAATTAAAACCTCAGTCAATATAATTAGTGGAGCTTACAGAGTGATGCAATGAACAAACACGTTGGGACTTTGAGATGAGCTCAGGAACTTCTCAGGATCTATTGGTGCTGCTGATGTTCTGTATTGAGCATTTATTACACGGTTCATTGGTATCAACATGATTTTATATAAATATACAAATAAATAAATATATAAAAATATTTCTATATAAATATATTTTATATCAATAGATAAATATTGAACATATAAATATATAAAAAATTAAAATATACATATATATTTCTAGTCATATCAATATAACAGTATAAATAAACTTATCTTCTTATCAAGATAACCAGACTTAAAAATCGTAAACGAAGCACTTAAATTGTGTTATCTACAATACAAATTTTAATAGGGTCATTTGAAATGCCTTAAGGTGCTTGAAGCATCCAGAAGAGCTGACAGCTGGAGCCAGCTGGGATGCTCAGGGGTATCTCTAATGGCACTGGATGTCTGTAGAGGTCAACCCTAGACCAGGCTGCTCCAAGCTCAGTCCAACCTGGCCATGGACATTTCCTGGGATGGGGCAGCCACAGCTTCTCTGGCTAAATCAGAATAATTGGTTTTTCACAACCAAAATTAATTTGTAATTTTCCACCTAAGATATATTTTCTTATTTTTTTTAAGAAACTCTGCAGTACCACAATGCAGAAATAATTTTTTTGGTGTCATTTTACTCCTGCAGGCTTCATAGAAAGAAACTAAAGAGGGGGGAAAAAAGAGAGAAAAAAGAAAACATGGGGGAATGTGTGAGGGAAAAACCCAGCAGTGTTTTCAGAAAAACAACATCCTTACTATTCCTGCCCAGATCCTTTCTCAGGAAGTTTACAAATGTTTCCTGCTCTGCAGAAATGACCTTTACATGCCATCGGAAAAGAGTTACTGCAAAGAATACATGACACCAAATACATCCCCCAAAAAGCAAATGCCACCTGCTCAGGTAAATGTCAGCAGGAAAATCTTTTGGCAGCAATGCTGATGGGCAAAGTGGAGTCCTGGAGCACCAGCACAAGTTCCAGGAGTTCAAGCTATGTACATTTATTATTTTAAAAACTCAAAGTATTTCTTTTGTCTTGTTTGGTTTTTACCGGGAGTCTCAATGATTGACAATCCCTAATTAGCAAAGGAAACTTTGAAAAGAACAAGCTCTGTAGGAAAGACAAAGTTAACATTTATATTTCAGGGTAAATTAAATAATCTGAGATGACTTTATACTTTTATCCCTGTTTTATATATATTGCAATTTTTTTTTTCATTTGGTTTAGACTATGTCTCTAAATTATGAAATATGCCAAGCATGGAGTAGATTTTGCTTCAGAATGAATCTGTAAAAATCAGCTCTGAAAGTTTTTTATATTCTACAGTGGCTTTTCCCCCCTTATTACAAGGAATTAGGATATTTCAATATCATCTCAGCATGTTCCTCTGGCAAGAGAAAAGAATGGAGAAGAAGAATTTTTATAACTCCTCAAAATTGATATCAAATGTTATCATCCTTTGCAGGCATATTTTATTCCTTCCTCATGGACACTAATTACTGCACAGTCTGTAGCAAGTTGAAAGGCAAATTCTGTCCCTGGAGCCCTGCTGACCCACATTGTCAAATCTCCTGATTCAGAGAGCTACCAGCTCAAATCAGCTGAAAATCTGCTCCCATAAATTGTTCTCTGCAACAAGATCTCAGCTGCATTGCCAATCCTTCATCCTTAATTAACTTTCTCTGTTACAGCATTAATGTGGAAGCATCAGAATAAAGAAAGGACAAGGCACTTTCTTCTTGAAATCCTTCTAAGAGGTTTCTCCAAGTGCTGTTGAGATGGACGTTCTGAATCTGTGCAATTCATAGAAGGAATTGTTCCATGTGTGGAATGACAAACATTCAAATGGGAGCTAACAGGATAAAAAAAGTCATCATTTCTGAAAGGCTTCCCTTAGAGAAAGGAAAACTGAACCTAAAGTGAAAAATTCAAAGCAGTAGGGAAGATTAGTTCTGCCTTTCATGATCTTATTATTGACTTCAGCAGAATAAAAGAAAATCTCAAGGCAAAAGGAAAATCGACTTTGCCAACACACACACTCCGTTCAGACATCTCTTTGTGCTTTCATGTTGTCCCATTTCTCAGCTGAAGAATCATTGACTGTGTCAGTAATTTTTCCTAATTATTGTGAAAGACAAGAATGACATTTCTGGCACGAGAATAAATAGATTTAAACTGGCCACCAATAAATTCAGGCTACGTTTAGTTCGGTGGTTTTAAGCAGAACAGATTCCAGGCCAAGTTTTTAGCTGGTCAATTTTAAGGTAGAGTTTGATTAACTAATAAATACAATTGTGTGAGTAGCAGAAGTCTGGAAGTATAATGAGATTACTTCAATAATGCTTGGGGAGAAATATAAAATATATCTTATATAGGATAGCTTGAATTGGGTGAATTTCTCCTGTATCATTTCACATGGAGCAGAGAATGCTTCAGCTGGACATTAAAATTGTGGACAGCTAAAAGCAGGGATGTGAGAGCTCTGGAAATCCAATAGAAATTCCAAAGGGACATTCCCCTGACCCCTTTGCTCTCATCAGGTATTTGGTCCATCATGACTGCAGAGAGTGTTTAGGGATTTTGCACAAGCCTGCTTGATGTTTGCTGCTTTGTTCCCAATTCCAGCATTCCTTTTTGGGCTCTAGAGATACAAAAAAAACCCCAAAATCAGAATGGAAAAAGCCCCAAACATCCAACCAACCCCTTCCTCAAGAAAAGAAACCAAACAGGTGTACTTTTCCTGGAAGAAACAGATTAGCCCAACTCCTTTGGAGACCCACAGCCATTTTATCCAAGGCTGGACAGTCTTTCTCTGGCTGCATTTAACTGCAGGAAATAATTTTGTCTGATTATAGTGAAAGCCATTTGACACTGACTTTCCTTGCTAGGGAATACTCAGTAGTGAATGAGACAAATAAGAATAAAAAATAAACAGCAGCAGTGTCCATAAGTAAGAATCTCTTAATATCTGCATGCTAGATAGCCTACAATCCTGAAAAAACATAGAATAAAAATGTTTTGAATATTTAAACTGAAGTTTCTGATCCTTTTATCCTAAGTAACTGAGGAGTGGCCAAATTCCATGTGCCATGCAAGGATCTCTCCCTCCATGCCCAGTCCTGTACCCACTCCTCCCTTGGCTGGGTTGTCCATCAGTGCTGTCATGACCAGTAGAGCAGAAAAATGGAGACAGGACTGGAGTACTGACTCCAAGAGCTGAAATTAAGCCAGAGAACAGAGTCAAGACATTCCTCAGCCAAGAAACCAAATAAAACTACTCTTGGAAAAGGTGCATAGAGCTCTGAGGGCTGAAAATTCAACTGGAGTAATATCAGACATTAAAAGTCAGTTATTTTGATATCATTTGTCTGGGATTAAATACTCTTTGAGCTGACCTGCTGTGTTCCCTTGAGAAGGAATTTGGGATGTAGTTGCAGATTCCCATGGTGTATCTGAGAAAGTACAAAGAGAAAATATTTGGGCTTTCTCTCTGAAGTAAGAAGGGCACAAGTGAGGAGTGATTTGGTTGTTCCTGCACCACAGTCCCAAGGCATCATCATGACTCCTGTAAACATCTCCAGTGCAGTATTGAAGGAGTTTTCTCTACCACCAGTCTCTGTCATGCTGCAGGGGCAAGAGTTTTCATTAAAACTGGACAGACATTGTCAGACTAAAACAGATTTTTTTTCCTGAATTGATACACCTGGTGTGTATATATTGATATGATATGGATATAGATAGATAGAGATAGATCTTAGATAGAAAGAGATGTAAGTATAGATAGATATAGATAGAGGTAAATATTTCCCTTGGAAATATATAGGCTCACTACAAGATCAATTTTCAATTGCACCACCAGCATGAGTTTTAGTCTTGTTTTCCAAAGGAACTGAGGATTTAAAATTATTAAGCTGTTTAAACTAATAAAGATATTAAAGCCCTGGAAACCAAACAATGTAGAAAGACCTTTGTGGCTCCACACTCCATTCAGGGAATGAAATTCACTGGATACCAAGGCTTAAAATTGCCCCAATGCCATATGGTGCCCACATCTTCCCACACCTGGTGTGTGTTCAGAATCCATTCCCGGGTCACTTTGATCAGGGGACACTTGTCTCGCTGAAAGTCAGAAGGATTTTCATTCTTCAGTGACTAAGCAGCTTTTGAAAATACAAGATGTGCTCCCCGGGGCCCTGGATCCCTCTGGAATAAAACATGACAATTAAAACTCTGTCATCGTGGTTGCAAAAAGATGAGTAACAGGCAAATGTGGGTTTGTCAAGAGGAAATCTTCTTAACTAAGTCTGATCTTTCTTATGCACTTTGTGAAAAAAAGAAAGAAAAGCAAATTGATGAGATGTACTCTGGCATTGGTAGGGCTTCTTACACTGTTCCTCATGAGATTTTAATGGGAAATTAAGGAAAAGCAGCCTTGGTGAAATGATTACACACTGAGGATCATTCAGCTCTAGTCCATTCTCAAGGAGTTGTCAGCAGTGGAATGTCAAAATTCAAAGGGATGGGGTTTGGATCAACCTGGGATAGTGGAAGGTGCCCCTGCCCATGGCAGGCATTTCAAACAAGATGATCTTTAAGGTCCTTTCCAACCCAAACCATTCTGTGATCCTGTCAAATGGGAATCTCTTGAGTTGTAAGCCCAGAAATGAGAAACTATGAGAAGAAATCCTTGATAATTCATAGATTAAGAAAACATCATCCTATTTGCAAGTACCTGTTTAATGAGCTAAATCAGAATTTGATTTTAATAGTAGTGATCTAACTTTTGCTTTCTTTGAACAATTCCGTACTTTCAGCTTTTCCATAGTTTGCCAGTCCTCTGTATTGCTTTTCCACTAATTATTGGAACATAACACCATCACATCGATATGATTCATCCAACCTGACTTCAAACTCTCATCTTCAAATGCCTAAATCTGAACTGGGCAGAGCAGATTGCCTTCAGCAACGGTGGAGACAAATCAACACCTCCAGAGGAGAATTCATCTCCGTGTATTACAGTAACAAAATGGTCACCAAATGAATCCATTTCTGAGGCAACTTCCTTTATTTTACCTCTGTTTTCTATAAACAGAGCCTTCCTGAGCTTAGAACAACTTAGAGTTGCATCCGTAACATTTAAACATTGAAGAAAATGGGATATGAATCACCATTTGAGTTGCCTAAACCTCACTCTTGTGCTTTTTTTTGAAGTGGGAGACTGTGCACAAGTTATAACCAATCTAATAGTGGAGTTTTAAATGTTACATCTCACGAGGGAAATTCCTCCTTAGAAGAAATTTTGTTCTTTTTCTTTCCCCTTAAAGCATTCAACAAGCAGGAGGTTCTCAGGCAACAGAGGAGAGAACAAGAAACACCTTCCAGAAAAAGTCCATATAAATGATGTTCTTAATGTTCCAGCAATACAAGTCACCAACTTCCCCCAGGTGCAATTTGTGGTCGTTTCCACACCTGTTTAGTCGGGCTGATTCGTTCTTCTTCCTTTATAGAGCTGTTTAACAGAGCCTGTAGTTCTAATTTCCTCTTTTATTTTTTCTTGTAAATATTATTTCCACCCTAGAGAAGGACGAACCTTTATCTCTTACTGCACGCTAGATACTGTGGTAGTTACTCTGCTCACACCAGGGATGTTAGTCAGCCTGATTCTGAGTGAATTTTCAATTTTTTTAATGGGAATGGAAAAATGTTTCAGGGAAAAGTCTTGTTTGCAGTCCACTGTAAAGGAAAATGATCAAACCATGGTCAAATGGTCATGGTTAAAATATTGCCAAAATCTCCCCTCAGTGTCCTTGGGTTTAGAGAGGAAAAGCTTTCCATTCAGTCCTTATTTTAGAGAAATAATCCTTATTTTAGACCCAAAAAAGCTCTTTATTTTCGAGAAAATAAATGAGAACTGAGGAACACAAGAGGGAGAAAGAACATGTCTTAGTTATGTACAAACAATCATCAACCTTTGCGTGGCCTTTCAAAAACATTGAAGATTTGCCAGAGACTTTCAAAGAATTAAAGGAGATCAGATTTATCTCCCTTTCTAAGAGCTCCCGAGTCAACTAAACTTCCCAGTACTTCAGGGAAGGTTTCTGGGTTGCTTTGTTTTATGTTCTCTAGAATAATTATTAAGTAAGGAGTTCAAAATTTAGCCAAAGAGCAGCACTGGCTGTCTTTTCCAGTTGAATTGTACATTTAAACACTGAAACAACTTTCTAATGTGGCACCTTAGGTAATGTCCAGCTTCTTTGTTTTAATTAAATTGGGATTTCCAACTGCTGAGTTTTACCTACTGTTCTCCATTCCTGTGATCTCCTATTTGGATGGATGCACCATAACAGGAAACAATGGGGTGGTTAAACCTGGCTCAAAGCCAACAAAGCCAAATGAGGCAGGCAGGGAAGAGTGCCACAAAGATTTTCTTTTTTTTTTTTTTTTTTTGTGATATAAATATGTGTATTTAAGAGCAGGGTAGGAATTTTGATATTATTTAGAGGAGCTGGCTGTGCACATTGTCCAGAGCAGTTTAACCTCTTCCCCAAGATGAGCATAATGTGGAAATGAGGAACTGTGGGATATAGACAAAATATAGATATTTGTCATACAGACATCCAGATCTGAACTGTTTCCCTTCAGTCAATGGAAAGAAAAAGCTCTTTCAGAGGGTCATTCCACCAGAGTATCTCAATCATAGCCCAAATACCTTTTTTTCTCTCCAGTGATTATTTCAATGTGACTGACTCAGCTGCAGACAGCTAAAGCCCAGTGAAATTATGGTTACTTGGTAGAACTGATTTTTCTATTCTATTGCTCATTTGGGAAAACAAATGAGCAATTCTCTCATTCTCCAAACTAATCCAAAATAGATGTGACCATGGATTTACAGGAACTCAACAGGCAACAGCATCTTGTAAGCCCACTGAGTAAGTATTATCCAAGTGGCAGCTGGAGAATTCAGCCTGGGAGCACATTTAGATTTAAATCAGGTCTGTAAAACATCAGGCTGTTCTGGGGAAATTTTAGAAATGACCATTTGGTGAACTCCCACAGCTCACACTGGAAGTGCCTTAGGGTGCAGCCTAGAAAGCCTTAAGCCATATCTGCACTGAGGAATGAATTCACTGCAGGGAGATTTCCCTGCTCCCAGCCCAAATGGGAACTGCAGCTCATGTCCATCCTGTTTAAGTTTAACCATCTCTAAATAACAGTGCTGCATCCACCTGACAGCAGTTCAGCCACAGCTTCTCTGCAGAGTGCATCTGTGGCCCTGGGAAATAATTACCATTTTAAAAAGCATTCGGGTAACTGTCCAACTCAAAGTGTCTGATCTAACGTGAAGGCTGTGTCACAGCCCACAAGGGAAATGTTTTTATAGCATGGATCTAAGGAAATTAAATGCATGTCTAAGTCAGATGGGGGTGTGTGATCACTGTAATGACCACGGTGGTGCCTGTGGTTTAGCAGAAATAGATCTTATCCATCAACTTTTCACTGGGAATTTGTGCTAAGGTGAAATAACAGGAGCAAGAAGGTCTCCTGCAGTGGGAACAGCTGAAGTGGGTTCCTGTGGCTTTTCATAGCAAAAGCAATGTAGAAATGTGTCTCTTTAGTGCAGCTGGAAAGACAGCAACCTCTTCGGGAAAGCAAATCATTCTTATTTACAACAAATGAAAAAAAGAAGTGAGTATTTATTGTGGGGGGGTCAAGGCCCTGGCACAGGGTGCCCAGAGAAGCTGTGGCTGCCCCTGGATCCTTGGAAGTGTCTAAAGCCAGGTTGGACAAGGCTTGGAGCAGTCTGGGATAGTGGAAACTGTCCCTGCCCATGGCAGGGGGTTGAAATTCGATGGTTTTCAAGGTCCCTTCCAACCCAAACCATTGTGTGAATCTATGATTCTTTGATCATAATTTGCATTGCTTATGAAGCAGTTCCATGTGCATTAATCACCTGGAGTCATTGGCAAGATCTCCTCCTCTCTGTTTTTCAGGGAAGGACACTTCCTGACATCTCCCTCTAATTCCATTCAAAGAAATAATTGACTTGAAAAGCCAAACCCTAGAATAAAGAAAAACACCTGTTTTTGATGATCAGTGATGGGATATGAAGGAATGGCTCGAAGCAGTTCCAGGGGAGGTTTAGGTCAGAAATCAGGGAAAAGTTCTTCCCCAGAGGGTGCTGGGCACTGCCCAGGCTCCCCAGGGAATGGGCACAGCCCCATCTGAGGCTGCCAGTGCTCCAGGAACGTTTGGACAATGTTCCCAGGGATGCTCAGGGGGGGATTGTTGGGGTGTCTGTGCAGGGCCAGGAGATGGAATTGCTGATCCTTGTGTGTCCCTGTGGATCAGGTGAGGTATTAACTATGAGTTTGCATTTTTTATTGGCATTTGTAAAAGCCAAGCTTCGAAGCAGATGGGGATGTGCTACTTCATTACTGCATTGCTTTTCCACTGCTTGAGTTAGGTGATCTGTGAAAGAAGGGAATGGCTTAGATACTCTTTGCTTTACTTTTGTATAAATGCCTTTTGGAACCTCAGTAGGTTGGATTTGTAGAATGGTTTTTCGAGCTGTTTCTTTGATATTTGTGATTACTTCTCGAGGCAGGACCACTGCTTGATCTTCTGGTTTATCATGAGGAGTTTCTCTTGCTAATTGTGCCAATGTGAGGTTTACATTTGGACCTACAGTATAGATTTTTCTTAATTTGGTGAGGGCTTTTTTCCATTTGACTTCCCATAGTAGGAATTGTGAATTTATTAAAATTGTTATGGTAATATATTTGCAGTCATAAGGTACCAAATTGTAATTATTGAAGGTGTCTTTTAATAGTTGCTTGAAGTATGGAGAGCCTAAACCACTTCCAACTCAGGATACTCTGTGACTCTTTGATTCCAAGAGCTGCACAAACAGAAGCCAAACATTGAGATTTGGGCAGTGGAATAGTTTTGCAAAAAGATATTTTGTAAAAACGTGTCTTCTACCAGTTCCTGAACCACGCCTTCTATTTGGCCAAGGCACAGGATGTTCAAAACCAGAAGACAGAAGCACCATTGCTTGTCAGGGTTGGACACAGCAGGTTTTATTTTTGGATTTCTGCGAGGCTACAAAGCTCTGCCGCCTCACATGGTTCAATGGCTTCAAACAAACAGCCACCAGTTCATCTCAAACGGGGACTGGGTGTTGAGCAATGTTTGCAAACAGTGAATGCTAAAGGGCACAGCCGTGGCTGAACTTTAGAATTCAGCTTGATGTTCGTCATTTGTTTCGTATTTGTTTTGGAGGAGGGAATTCAACCAAATGCTAATGATGATTGAAGTTCAGGAATGACAAGTTAAACTCACAGATGTGTTGTACCAGAGGTCAAATATAAAACATCACTGCATGCAAACACTCAGAAATTCCTCTTTTCAGGGCTATTGTTTGTGGTTTCTGTAGGTGTTTACCAATCCCATGGTTATGGCTTAACGTGCACTCCCTGGAAGTTAGGGATGGGAATATTTTGGAAATTGTGACAGCTGATTGAATAGCAGGATGTATTTCATTCAGTGTTCACATGGTTATCGTGGGCTGAAACCAGTAAACAAATTTTCCCCTTTTGCAAGAGTCATAAAAATACCAACTTGCACAATGGCTTTAACTCAGAGAATAAATAAAATAAACCAATGGAGCTAAAGATGAGGCTGATCCCAAAACTCCACTTACTCAAGAGGCACTACAGCACTAAATCAGATTTATTTGACATTCATCAAGGCAGTTGTTCCCACATGTGCGTTATGCCCTTGTGAGTATTAATCAGTAATGAAAATCATAATTTGGCCATGAGCCAGGGATGATGCTGGCCTCAAGAATGTGGAAGGTTTCATAACTGAGCCAAGCCTTCTCATGGCTGCTCTTCCCAGCAGTGGTGGTTCTCTGGTGCCTGGACCATGTCAGGTGCCACTGCATGGTGCCACCAGTCTGGGATGCCCAGGGTGCTGGTTACCAGTAGATGTCACTGGTGGAGCACTGGGAGGTGAGACACCCACCCTGGGCTGTCCCAAACACGAGCTGGTGATCTTCTGATTGTACAAGGAGCACACACAAACACAGGCAAAAAGACCTGGAGCTTTGAGATTTTTAATTTTTTTCCTATTTTTGTTTAATGCCTTGCCAGCAATACTTGGGAGAGAGGATTTTCAGACTGTCCAGAAAATGAGGCAGCAATTTCCTCTTCTGAAAGGTTTCTGTGGCTATTCTGGGGAAGAAAGGGATTTCAGGAAAGCAGGTTCAGCTTTCTCTGCTCATTTTACGTTCTGCTTTTCTTGTTGTGAAAGCAAAGTTTACACTTGGGAAATGTGTTCTGGGTGAATGATGCCCTGTGCAGGTTCCTCCCCACTTCCACCTGAATGCCAAGAGGAGTCACTCCAGCAGAAAGTGGAATGTGCTGAAAGATTTACCCACCTAGAGTCTAAAACAGAAGATCCCAGCGGCAGCACAATGTCAGGAACGCAGAGCACAGGATGGGAGTGCGTGTGACCTTTAGCTGAAGCTTTCACTGAGGCGTTACTGAAACTGGGCAAGATGAGACTTTACCCTCAATTAACCAATCTGCATCCAAAGAGGCACCACTGCCTCCAAACTCTGGACTCCAGGCTCAAAGGTTTGCTATTTTGGTCCTGAAGGGCTGTGCAAACCCAGAAGCCAAAGGTTTGTTTCCACCTCATATCTAATTTAAAAAAAAAAAAAAAAAAAAAAAAAAAAAAAAAAAAAATAATTATGTAACAACCAGTACCAAATAAAAGAGCACAAGAAAAGAGAAGCAACAACAGCATGGGATTGATCTGCCTAAATAGAAATGTGGATTGCCTCCTAGGCTGCCTTTCAGATTAAGGAAATCTAATCAGGATGTTCAGAGGTGTACAGGTCCTAAAGTAAGTGTCTAAAATAGACTGAGTGAATTAGGCCATGGAAGGTTGGGGGTTTTCTTCAATCCATTTTTGAGCTCTCTATCCTGGGCAGGGAGATCTGCACAGGAAGTGTGTAAACTCAGATTTCCCATCAAGAGACAAGGCCGAGTTTAAAAATTAAGTGCATGTAAAAAATGTAATTTCCTCCATAAATGAACCCCAAAATGCCTGATACAACCTCAAAATTCTGATACAAACTATTAATACTCGTGGCTAAGATGAGCATGCTCTGTTCCCATACACAGTCCTAATTCTGGAGCTTCAATCCAAAGCTGAGATCTTCAAAATCCTCCCAGCAAACAGTTTAATTTCATTGATTATTATTATTATTTAATATTCAGACTGGGTATTCCTTTTCACTGTGGCAGCAGATATCTAGGTCAGCAATTTTATTTCAATTTTCATTTGCATTCGCTTCTGTTTAACTTTTGAGTGTGTGAGTGGTGGGGAAAAGCTTTGGAAAGTGGAATAAAAACGTTTCACTGGGCCTGAGCACCTCATGCCAAGCACTGTTTACCAGACTTTCTCTTGTACTTAATAAGAAATTCAGCCTAAGTCATTTGTTTCCTCAAAACTTTGTAAGTTATTTCTCTGTAACTAAAAGGAGCCATCTGATTCATCAAGGCTGTTCCATAGATCAAAATAATTGCTTGGAGGTGGAAGGAAGAAACACACTGACTCATCAAGACAGAGGTTTTAGTGAACTATGAGCCAGGATTTTTCCTTCATTTATACTAATAAAGTACTTTTAAAAGTGTCTTGCACGTAGTGGTACGCAGAAACAATTATGAAATGGATCTGATGCCTGCATCCTTAGGCACACTCACAAAAAGAACATTGCTTCAAAACTAACAGTCCAAGCTCATTTTTCTTCCATCTCTGGCAGTATATAACCTGTTCCTAAAAATTCCTCCATGACATATTCCCATGATGTTGGCAATAAATGTTGAAGTCTATAACACAGGAGGACTTTCAGCTTCAGAAATACTGGAGGTAAAAGAATTGCAAAACCTGGTAAATTCCATTAATTGTAATTAATGGAAAGAATGAACAACACTTCCCTACTGGTCTGAAAAATTCTGAGGGGAGATCCTGAAAGTGATGCTGCCTCCATGACTGTAACAGGGCCTGGTTATGGAATCCTGGGATTATTAAGCTGGAGGTGCTTTGCCACTGTGCCCACTTTAGATGCCTGGACAGCAAGGAAGTTTCATAAACCATTGAACCAGGTGGCACCAGCCCACTGGAGAGAGCAAAACCCAACACTCACATAAAGACACCAGTGAACAACTCAATGCAGTTTGGAATCACAGAAACATGGAGTTCTAGAATGGTTTGTGTTGGCAGGGACAGTAAAATTCACCCAGTCCAACTCCCCTGCATAAGCAGGAACATCTTCAACTAGACCAGGTAGCTCAGAGCCTTGTCCAACCTGACCTTCAGTGTTTCCAGGGATGGAGCATCCACCACTTCTCTGGACAACATTTCACTGTTTTACCACCTAAAGTAGAAAAATTCGCCCTTATGCCTCATCTAAATCAACTGTCCTGCAGTTTAAACAACTGTCTCTTGTCCTGTCACTCCATGCCCTTGTCCCCAGTCCCTCTCCAGCTCTCCTGGAGCCCCTTCAGGCCCTGAAAGGGGCTCTGAGCTCTCCCTGGAGATTTCTCCTCTCCAGGGGAACATTCCCAGCTCTCCCAGACTTTCCTCATAACGTTCCATCTCTCCCACCCCTTTCCCCACATCTCCATTTCTGATGACTCCCAACTGCTTTGGGGTTGACAAGGACTTAGATCAGGGTGGGCAAAGGTGTTCTGTGTGGATTTGAGCAATCCCTAATTTGGAATGCAATGAGAGGAGGAGCAGAAAGTTCAGATTCTTCATCCGACTCTGCATGCAAATTCTGCAGCTCTCAAATCCTCTACACAATGCTTCCAATTAGGTCCTTGGATGCCACAGCTCCATAATTTCTAGCATTTGAATCAAGCTCTGCAGTTTAATCTTCAGACAAATCCCATAAATAAAATATACAGTGGAAATAATTTGCTTTCTTATTACAGCTACAAACAGATTAATAGGCAAATAAATGAGTGCAATCAAACCGAATGCTCTCTCGGTTATTTCATGGGAGGTAAAAACCATCTGCAAACAAAATCAGACATGTTTTGTGAGTTTGAGATACACGAGTGTTTTGGAAGGATAAACAAAGTAATGAAACCTGACTGGTGTGAAATTCATTTTAATTTGGAAGAGGAAAAAGAACCATTTATATGTGAGCTCAATAAAACAGGCAGCAGCTCAGGGAGAAGAGTGTTGAGAACTGGAGGTGCCCCTGTGTGCTGAGAATCAAGGCTCTTTTCCACCCAAAACTGCTGCCTTATTTGCTGCTCTTTGCTCCTTAGGAGGTGAATCCAAGCTGATGGGAGATAGAAAAAACTGAATTGTTAGTGTTTTCATTCAAAAATATTCTATTTTTGTCATATTTCACATGGAAACTGTATGGAAAATGTATAGAGCTTTATCATTAAAAGTCTTTAAATTAACATGTAACCTAAGAGCTATGGAAGAGAGCAGAGAACAAAAAAGGTAAAAATACCTCTATATCTTCAATTTTTGCCTTTCATTTCACCATTACCCAACTAACAAGGGAAACTTGAATCAGGATGTTCCTGTGGTACCACACCTCAGTCTGAGCCTTAAAAGGCACCAGCAGAAATACTTAGGGATGTTCAGCACTGGGATCTTCAGGCACTGACAGTGTGAGCTGGCAGCTCAGCACAAGTGTCAGGAATGTCAGGAATTCCTGAAGAGGGAGTTTGGAACATAAGAAAGCATTGCTGAGTTTCTAATAGATTTTCCCCATTAGAGATCTGGTGTGTAGTAAAGAAAACTCCTGCACACTGGAGTTATTTTGGAGCAGTCCTTGCAAGCAAACATTAAGTTTATAGTAAAAAAAGAGTGCAAGGAGCCTCTCTTCACTTTTAGAAGAAATAAATTACACAATACAAAGTCCTCCAAGTGACAATTAAATGAAACACATCCATCAACCCAGACCTGACAGAATTCTCAGAAGAAAAAGATATCTTTGTCTTGCTGAACTCAAAAATCTCAAACACTCAGGAGCTCAGCCCCTGTGTATGACCTGAATTCTGAGTTTTCCTGTCGATATGATCCTTTGGAGATAAAGACACCAATAAACATCTTAGAGAAAAATTCAACAGGCTCAGCTTGGAGACCTGGAGCCAAACTCTGTCCTCGGGGTTGTGAATCCCAGTGGGGATGGGTGACAATGTCAAAGTTTAGTGATTGGCTTAGTGGGTGATATTTGGAGGTCTTTCCAACCTTAATTTTTCTATGATTCTATGATTTTAAATGCTTACCACTTCCTGGAATCTACATGGACCTTCATTCACAGATGGCTTCATCCCTTAAAAATCACCAGCTGCACCATCTGTATTGCTGTGTTGAAAGAACCCAAATATTTTCTTTAGAAAGACCTTTATGCAGTAAAAACAGAATAGAAAAGCAAGAAGTGCTTTCCAATCTGCTGCCTCAAGTGGAGCAACATCCCTGCATGGATCCATGCACAGGTGCTGACCTGGAGTGACAGGATGGAGGCCAAGAGAGCTGTTTGAGATTTTGGAGTGTAATAGAGGGGAACATTGCAGAGAAACTCATTGCACACCTAAAGGTGCAGGGCTGCCTCAATGGTGCTTGGTGACAGCGTGTTTGCTTCATTTGTCACTGCCTACAACACTGTGACTGCTCAGTGACTGCATCAAATGTGCTCCTGATGGATTGAACCCTGCAGATTTATACAGCTGGGAGCTGGGACAGGGATTCTGCATCACACAAGGACAAGAAGATTTAAGGGCAGTGGCATTAGTGGTGTCACTCCACACGTGTCACATGTGTAATCACGACAAGAAGAATGAACCCAATCCAAGCAAATGCTGTCACAGATAACCGGCAAAATTGTCTACAAATAAAACCATCACAGGCCTACAAATCTGATCCCTGCCTCTGTGTGTTGGGAATAAATGAAGGACTTGAATCTTGTTAGCATTAAGCAGATTTTCATTCAAAGTGTAAAGGATGGCTCTTCCAGAGAGATATATCACAGTGAATGTTCCCATCTCATCCTTCTTCAAGGAAAACCTATGCCAATTTAAAGGAAAATCAAATCAGCTGTGCTAAACGGGTTTGGCTGGTTTTATTTTCTATTTTTTATTCATTCTTAACCCTATTCTTCTTTCTCATCTCAGCATTTTAATTCTTCACAGAGGTGAACAAGATCAAACCAGTTTCCAGGTGATACCAAGTATTTACCTCACTGAGAAATCAACCTTAGATTTTAAGAAATGTCACTCTGTGGCTGCAATTTATTCCAGAGTGAGATTTCATCCTCATATCTGATCCCTGTGATCAGCAGCAAAGCCTAAAGGAGGAAATCTCTGTTAATGTAATTTTTCTCTCATACTTGTCATTCATACTTTTTAAATACCTAATCTTGAAAACTCTCTCTCACCATAACTACATCTATATGAGGACGCTGAACATTCTCAAGGACATTCCAAGGTTCTGAGTGCAGCTGCTGCAGAATCATTCGTGTCCCACTGAAGTCTCTCAGACACCAAAATATCGTGACTCCCTGTGAAAAACCGAGGGTGTTATTTGTGTCTTCATTCATGTTCTGCAAATCCTCTTCAGGACTGAGTAACCAGAACAGTCAAATACATCCAGAAGGGACCAGTCTGTACTTGAAGCTGTGTCTCCTGCACAGAGGAAAGAATAAAGTCAGAGTTGTTCACAAAACAGGGACAACAGGACAACAACAAGGAGACAGATATGGTAACACAGCAATCACATCATGAAAGGACACCTCCCTTCCTTGACAGACTTGGTTTCTTTGAACTCAGTTTTTCTCCAGCCCTCCTTCAGGGTGCTGTATCAGAGGTTTGTGTATCTCCACTCAACAGAAATCCTTTTCTGGTTGGAGGTGCCTGGTGTGGCCCCTGGAGGAGTCTGGTGTTGTGGGAAGAGGTCATTAGTGCAAGTTCATCCTACCCTTAGAGCAGGACTCAGAAATATCACCACACATCCCCCAGGCTTCCCAAATTCAGGTTTCTAAGCTGATTTGGTTATTTTCAAGGGACCACATCCAGATTATACACACAATACTGCTGCTGACCCTGACAGGCAGTTTCTGCATGGGCTCTGATCAGTTTTGGTCCAAATGCCACAGTAAGGTAATAAGGCAACACACATCTCCTTTGGTTGTGTTTGTCCACATCTCAATATTTACTGAGCTTACCTGGGTCCAACTGCTCAGCAGCAATGCAGAGAAATGGAGCTGGACAGAAAAGCACTTCAAGTTGGTTTTTATCCTGACATTCAGGATAACATTTGTAGGCAGAGGGAGCTCTTGTGGAAAGCATTACTGTGTGGGTAGGACAAGGGGGAAATGGTTATAAAATGACAGAGGGAATGTTTAATTGGGATATTGGGAAGGAATCCTTCCCTGTGAGGGTGCTGAGGCCCTGGCACAGGGTGCCCAGAGAAGCTGTGGCTGCCCCTGGATCCCTGAAAGTGTCCAAGGCCAGGCTGGACAGGGCTTGGAGCAGCCTGGCATAGTGGAAGTTGTCCCTGCCCATGGCAGGGGGTGGAATGGGATGATTTTTAAGATCCTCTTCAACCCAAATCATTCTATACTTCAAAATCCTTTCATCCTGACCAAAACCACCAGTGAAACAGAAGTGAATGGCAAAGCCCAGCTATGCTAAATAACTTCAGTAGTCTCAGCCATGAATGAGAACCAGCAGGAAGCAAACTCTTCACAAATACCTGGGGAAGACTCCAAGCAGACTTCTATAACTTCATTTTTTACTCACTAGGTTTTAGTCAGAGAAAGAGAAAAGGAAATTCTGAAAAGACAGCATAGTCCACAGCACGTAGAAAATGGAAAAGAAGACAAACTATACTGAGGGGCAACAGGGCCAAGTGAAAATATTTTCTGTACATCTACATGTGTTCAACTGGAAAATCAGGCCACATTCAGAGTGGCAGAGCCTTGCAAGCATTTAATTCCTCAAAGTTGCTAGGGGAAAACTGTTGGGATTTTTTTATCATGAAGAAAACAGGCTGAGATGGGGACAGGTTGTGCAGGACACTGATTGCTGGATTTGGAGGATGCATCTTTGGGTCAGTGGGATTAGTTCCAGCACTACTCCTTGACCTGGTGCTGTGTCTCCTCCTTGTAGGCTCTGCATTTTCTGGTGCCAGGATATGTTCCACACATGAGAAATCTGAAAGTCTCATTTTCTTTGCTTTAAAAATAATACTTTCATAAAGACTGATCTGTAACCCATTGAACTGAGTTCCTTTGCATCCTCTGAGTTTTAGCTGGATGGTTTATATTGAAAGTGGGTGAAGGTTGTTAGATTCCTTCTTCTGTTCATTGTCTGAGTGTGCTTAGAGCTCAGGAAAGATAACTTTAACCTTCACTTTTGCTGTGACACATGCACTGGAGTGTGAAAGGAAGGAACATGATTCACATTACGTGCTCACAATGCTCATACCACAACGCAAATGCTGAGGTGCTGCTGTGAAACGTTTCCTTTCAAAAGTTCAAAATCCTAAGAAATGAAATTCAGCACGATGACCCACAGGATGCATCAGCAAGTTAAAATGAGGGAGTGACGTGAATGGGGGCTTATGTTATAGCACACCTGAAATAATGGACTCTGCAGGGAAAGTTTTAAATTGAAATATGTGGTTTGTCCATCCTTTTCCTCTTCATTAGGAGAATGAACCCAGCTGAAAGAAAGCCGTGACACAGAGGCAGTGCTTGCTTACAAAAGGAGAGAAACAACTCCCAAGCATTTAAATGCTGTGGATGTAAAATGGATTTCAATGCACTCCTCTCAAACTCTAGGGGTCAAGGACTGCCTCATCTGTGAGTAACCACTACAAAACATTTACATCCTTCCAACTAGAGTGAACTTCACTGCTTTTCTACGTTTGTCTGCCATTTAGTCAGTAGTCTTAGGCATCAGGAAGTGATGAAGTTCAGGGACAGCACATTGATTAAATTATCAAATTTTCAGTGAAAGTGTTAACTCCTTTCAGGTTGGAGCTTGAACAACTTAGGAGAGGGCTGTGCTTGTGCTGGTGACAGGAGACTGAATCATCCTGTGAACAGGTGTCCACCATTTCCTTCTCTTCTCTTCTCTTCTCTTCTCTTCTCTTCTCTTCTCTTCTCTTCTCTTCTCTTCTCTTCTCTTCTCTTCTCTTCTCTTCTCTTCTCTTCTCTTCTCTTCTCTTCTCTTCTCTTCTCTTCTCTTCTCTTCTCTTCTCTTCTCTTCTCTTCTCAATTCTCTCTACACGAAAAACATTTCTTTTTCCTGCAGAATGAGTGGGGAGTGCACAGGTTTCTGGATGGACCCCATTGGCCCTCAGTCACTCCCAGAGCACCACCAGCCCTGTTCCCATCAACTTGATCAGTTCCTTTTACATTTCCATTTCTCTCCTGCAGCACACCTGAGGACACTGCACATTTACTGGGTTTTGTTCTCTGCAAGTTTGAATATCCCTGTATTTCAGAGAGTAAAGAAGTCTGAGCCCATCACTCATACATAAAAACGTCTTTGCACCACCTCTGCCAAGGCATTCCCCTGTGGGCACAGATCCCACATTTCTGGTTTATTCTCCACTCAGTGAAACTCCCATAAGAATTCTGTGCTATTACAATGATCTCACACCTTATATTGAGATGTGATAAAGAAATCACAAATAAATATCTACTTGAGCACATCGAATTGTTCAGAGCAGGATGCAAAAGTGTGGGGAAATGTAATGAATGACATGTGGCTCATGTGTTCACTGCTTTATCTAAGCAGAATTTCGAATTATTGAATCAACTTATTAAATTTGTTTTTATTGACTATTCTCTTTTAAACATAAAGGCAGACATCAGAGGAGATTGTGTAAATGTTGTTCTACATTTTATAAAAATGGATTAACACTAAGACTAAAGTAGCACTTTCTGGAAAGCAATGGACAGGCTGAAATGATAAACAGTGGCTATCAATTTCTGACTATTTTTAGCATAAAGAAAATATTGCATGACATCATATTAGTGACCAAGACTTGCCTTTATGTCAGGATTTCCTGTAGAATTGAGGTTTTACCCCATATCCAAACACATTCTACACACACACACACTCACAAATATGTCTCAGATCAGTAAATACCTGCTTTTATTTTATAGATTAAATTGCCAGAGGTCAGTGCTAACCAGGTAAGAATGAGACATGAAAATAAGAGAGAATAGAATAGAAATATTTGAATGTGTCTACAATAATTATCTACTCCAACCCCCTGATCAATCCAAGCCTGACCAAAAGTTAAAGCATGCTAACAAAGGCATTGTCTAAACCTCTTAAATACTTAACTTGCCCCTGAAAGATGAAATAAAATATTTTTTCTTTTATTTTTGCTTGCATGCGTTTTTAGTTCACTTTAAACTTAAGATCTTTGTGGTTATTAAATGAAAAATAAATACCTTTCTGAATCTGACCCATAGCTGTGTTTGGCATAGATGAGTTTAAACTGTGGAAATATCTTTATTAATTGTAGAAGCTAATCAGAACAGATATTTCAGGGTGCTGCTTCCCCTGGTGTTTTAAAACATGAATTTACAGGGTTTTCAGTAAGTAAATGACAGGAAAGAGGCACCTGCAGATACTGGGAGATGGTTCAGAATGCTGGGCCTGAATAAAGCTTCTCCCACCCCACACTAATTACCCTTCAACCCATTAAATGCAGAAACACAATTGTAACTAGATGAGAAGGCAGATTTTTACTGGAAGAAGAGATTTGTGTTGAATGTTAATGAGCTGAGTCTTATGTTTGCAAGATTTTCATTTGAAGATAATTTATTGTAATTCATTGAATCTCAACCATGTATCAGAAAGACTTTGCAGATCATGTTTTCTAAAATATTTAGGGAATCAGTGGTGAAAAGAAGGCATTTTCTGAATAAATTAATGAGCTTCTCTTTTAAAATTAGTTAAATTGTTGTCATTGATGCACATCCCTTTGCAGAACTTGGTTATCCAGGTGAAGATCAACACAATGGGAATGATGGGTGGAAAATCCAGCTCCATTTCCTGATTTCCAGGAATCCTCTTCATCAATGTCAGATGGAAAAAAAAGTCCTGCCTGGATGCCATCCCCTGTCGAGGAATGAATCTCTGTTTGAAATGCAAACTGGCTTGTCTGGGAGGGAAATTTGAATCAGAGAATAATTTGGGCTGGAAGGGACCTCTGGACATAATTTGGTGCAACCCCCTGGAGTTGAATGAGTCAAGTGTTTTATGAAAAGAGCAGAGTGGCAGCTCTGACCTCCCAGTTCCCTGAGCTTGTGCTGCTCTTATAAAATGATTGCTGCCACTCAAGTTACATCCACAGTTGTCAGTCTAATTAAATCCAGTTTAGGTCAATGCCTCTGAACCCAGGAGGCAACCCTTTATCTCCACGGGATATTTGCATCTGAGTGCTTTCCTTTTTTTCCCTAATTTCTACATTTTCCATTGCACTTCATTTTCCCCTTCATTTTCTGTCACACACGGTTTTTATAATGATGTGCTCAGCAGTAAAAGCTTGCTGGTGATTATGGCACTCAGTGTCTCAAGTGACTCTTGCAGAGGCCCTGCTCTCCAGGAAGAGGCTGGAATTTACCCAGAGATGGAAATGAGTAAAAAAATTCCTCTTTCTGCACTACCTGTGTGTGCAGCTTTTGCTTTTCCTAATCAATGATCATTATCTTGACCCACAATTTTGCTCACCTTCTGTTTTTCTTATCATCCTGCTGGTCTAGAAACCTAAATTTACAGTTCTTAACTGACAAGGTCAAATCCATGTCACAGAAGGACAGGATTCAGCTGTCTGGAGATACCTGAGACTCCTGAATCAGGCTATGAATATGAAAATAAATAAAATAAATAAATATGAATAAATATTATTATTAGTAATAATAATTATTTATTGATTGATAAATAAATAAATAAATACATATATAAATATGAAGTGGAACCCACAGAAGACCAGTGCTCTGATGGAACCTCAGTGTGGCATTAGATGATGGGTTAGGCAACAAAATCCCATTCTAGGACTTTATAATTCTATTTTAAAATGGAGTTCAGACCATCCTTGTGGAGGTACCAGTCTTGCTGCCAGTTTTTACAGGGAAAACAAGCTCTGCAACAGCTGGGCTGCACAGCACTAGGAAATAAAAGCAGAACGAGCCTCGTGTGTGGGATGGGGATAATGGGAGGTGATATGAAATATACCCTGCAGTGAGAAAAACCAGACTCTTCATCATCCCTACCTCTTCTTCCTCCACTTAAAGTGGGGAGCTCTTGATAAAGAGAGGAAACGTGAGAGAAACAAAGCAATCAGCTCTGCTGGACACGTAAGAAGGTTGGTCTGATGTTTTTTTTAAGGATCACCATGTAAATTTTCCTGGATTTCCTCATAGGTAAGCCTGCAGAACAATCTCTTGGTCACAAATATGTATCAATGCATACCACTGAACAGTGAATCACCTGATGCTCTAGCTCCTTCCATATGTGGGAGTTTAGTCACGTAATACAACTGTCTGTTGTCTTAGCAATGTTTTGTACCTGAATTTCTGTTTGCTTTTCCAGTTGTCTCTTTTATTTCTGCTCAGCCTGGAATTCCACGCCAGGCTATTTAAGAAGGAACATCATTTTATTGAAAGTCCTAATGACGCTAGAGCTGTTTGGGGATTATGTATCAAGAGCAGGGATTGAGCTCAGAATAAATGTTTGCTTCCTGCTATGGAAAGAAAAAAAAAAAAAACCCAAACCTGTGTCTATATAAGTATTTATTTTTCCAGTGCTTACAATTTTCTACAATGGAAGTTTTCTAAAAGCATCTCTGTATTCTTTCTCCTGAGTACTGTCTGCATTCTGCATTCCAGATCCAGGAGCTCCTCCAACACCATTCCTGCAGAGAGAAAGGGGAGGTTCTCTGTAGGACACACATTGAGAAAGTAAGAAAATTACAGCCTGAAAAATATTCCAGGCTGCAGCTTCTCAGCTCTGTTCCCAGCCCATGAGCTGCTCCAGCTCAAGGCCAGGGAGAATTTCTCCCAGGGTGATAATTTGGTCACAATAAAAAGGAATTAATACCAAGAGAGAAGCCCTGTTGTGGTGTGTGCCCAGGCCCTGGCCATGGGGTGTCTTCTCTCTGAACCAATCTCCTTTTCTCTGCTCTGGGAGTTGCAGTCCTGCTATAAAACCAAGTGTGTTTGTGAATAAACTTGGCTCTTTCTTCCTGTCATGACAGACGCCCATGGAGCCGTGCATCTTATTTCTGCAGCACTTAAAGGGTTAAAACCCCTTGCCATGGCTACAGTTCTCCTTCTGGAAAGGCTGAGGCACTCAAAGCTCCCTGCCCCATCTCCAGCTGCTTGCCAAGCCTGGCCTGGTGTGTCAGGAACGTGGCTGCTGGGGTGGCAGGGAGGTTTTCAAAAACCCACGAGGCACCAGGGAATGCCAAAGGAAACATTCCTCCTTTGAGAGTGGCCATGGAACAGCAATAAGGGCACTCCTCAGCAGCCAGCTGAGCCTGCTGGAGATGTGTTTGTGAGGCAGGAGGGGAAGGAAAAATGAAATCCTGAATGAAAAGCAGAGATAAACTGGTCCTGTTCAATCTGGGCGCTCTAACACATCCTGCAGGTTGTGCAGCAGAAAATGACACTGCTAGGAAATGGAAACTCATACCAGCAACATTTAATTGGTCTTTCAGCAGCTTAAAAGGAGTTAGTATTGAATAAAGCAGTGAACCTTTGTCCTGAGTGGATCTTTATGAATGCTGCTGTTTTAGTGGCTGCTACATCGACTTGTTTACGTAAAAACCTGTACAAATTGTTAAAAAAAATACAGGTTGTGCCTGTAACAAGTTTGCTGGAGCACACAAAAAGAAGTCTGGCCCACCCTGTAGCACAAATAATAAACTTAGGTCTGAGGTTCAAGTCAAAGCCCAATTGATTTTCTTCACCCTCTTTAAATAATGAGGGCCAAGCCAGGGCTCCTCTGCTCTGCTGTTCAGTGTCACTCTTCAGCATCAGATTTGGGACTGGTTTTAGAGGCAGTGATCTGAGGTAGGCAATAATCTTTATAGAGCCAGAAGGTTTTTAGAGAGACAACAACAAATCATAAACAGATATATAAAATACATGCATACATGCATTCATGTATATACGAGTACATGCATTTATATTTATATTTATATTTATATTTATATTTTTATTTTTATTTTTATTTTTATTTTTATTTTTATTTTTATTTTTATTTTTATTTAATCCAAAGCTAGGGTGGTAAACTACAGCACCTCTTTAGCAGCCTGTAAATTCTCCCCTCCTTCCCCACTTCCTCCCAGACACTCCCAGACAAAATGGAATGAAAGATGAAGTGAGAGCACCAGGCAGTCCTGTGTGTTTGCACCTGGAAAGGTGAAAGGCCATTTTATTGCCAGAGATTTTGGAAAGTATGATGATTTGGGGAATATATTGCAGCCAACAAGCCAACACATTCAGGTACAGCATCCTTACACACAGTGCTGTGTGCCCAAGCTGTAAATCCCCATTTTGAGCACACCCCCAGTGAAAAATGACACTCTGTGCATGGGATTAAGGTTTCTGACTCTTAGGTAAATGTTTGGGGTGATTTGGCTCTATCTGAAAATTTTTCGGTTGCAATAGTTTGAGTTTGGTGGGGATTTTTGTTTTTATTTTTTAATCTTTCTCTTTATTTGTTTTCCCACCTGCAAATTTTTAATGTAAAGTGTGTCTTGTTCTTTTCCCATAACACCAGGCTCTGCTTTGTTGTCCTTTATTATGCAGAGGAAGAAGGGTCCAGCTAAAAAGCGGAACAGCTGAATTGAACGTCAACTGAGTCAATAAGGAGAAGACTTTGAGATTTATGGAAAAAAAGGGTCAAATACTTTAAGTTTACAGCTGGGTTCTAAGCCTGACCCATAACCCCAGTGGTAATTAATGTCACAGCTGCATTATGCAGTATTATTAAGGAGATAGATGTGCTGTTATTAGCAATTAATATCACAGCTGACCTGAGCTGTAGAGGTTCACGTGTGGCCTGAAGGGACAGCTGGAAGTTTTATATATGTCAGTGTGTAGGGTTCCAGTCTAGGGAAGACCCTGAAGGCACTCAGGAACAGGACAATAATATCTGATTCTGTGCCTCAGCATCTCATAAAAATATGAAGTGCCCCCATTTTGGAAGGAAGGTAATGGGCAATGTAGTGACAATCTACTCACTGTTGTGTAAAATAAAGCCCAAAACCAAAACTGGTGAAAGGAGTAAAATGGTACCAAGCTGTGAGCACCCTAATGGAAACTGTCCCTGCTCACAGCAGGGGGTTGGAATTAAGGGATCTTTAAGGTCCCTTTCAACCCAAACCATTCTGGGACTCTCTGATTTCCCTCCTGGTTTCCTTTCTCCCATAACTGCTATTGACATCAAGACACTGAGCTCTCTACACGATCCAAATTGAACTCAAAATGGGAATTCAAACAATGCCAGCATCCAAAATAACTCAGTCATCAAAACCAAGAGACACTTAAATTCCCTCAGCATCATCTCTTTTCCCCTGAAAGATTTCTGGACACCTGCAGAGCCTCCCATTCCTTCAGCTTGACTGATTTGATTAATTAAGAAAGGAAATGGGTAACCATACCCCACTGAATTTCTGGAGCAGCAGGTTGAGCCCAGTCTGATGGGTTCAGAGCCAAAGTACCCCGTGGTAGACCCCAGGCTGGGACTTGTAACAAGCCCAGGGAATTCCCTTCCTTCTGATCACAGCAAGGCTGCCAGACCTGGTTCTGATATTAAAAGTTGAATAAATAGTAAAGTTCAATTTATGTTAAAAATTAGCATGGAAAGATGATGTCAAAAATTCTTCTTTTCCTTTCCTTTTGACTCTGGTTGTATTTATGGTCCAGTTGTTTGATCTGATTATTCAGATGTAAATGTCTACATCAGATGTCTGATGTAAAACCTTCCTGCTCAGAGCACAGTCTGAGATCTGGGAGCCTGCAGCTCCCACCTGAAACACAACTCTAACAATCAAAGCACTGGTGAGGAAGAAGATGAAGAAAATCTGTGGCTGAAGGTGCTGTTTTTCCATGACATTGATCCCACTTTTATGGGGTTAGAGGATTCAGGCACCAACAGATCACCAGCCCACAGAGCTGAACCACAAAATCTAAATATAGATTTGCACCCAGGATCCAAATATAAAGGCACCAACCTGCAGCCTCCTGGAACTTCTTATCTGGCACATCTTTTAGATTCTCTGTACAAAATCTGTACAGTTATATCAGTGGAAGTAAACTGATTCACTTGCAGAGGTCGTGGCAATTTGCAGGCACAATATTTTATTTTATACTTGCCAGAGGCCTAAAAGGTAATCTCTGGTGACTCATGAAGTCTTGGGAATGTAATCACCTGTGAAACCAGTCAGAGCAATGTCTAAAATTCACCCCTTTTTACTTAAAATGTCAGGAGAAAATGCAAAGGCAATAAACTTTGCAATAATAAGGAAATTTTCTCATCTAGCAGGCCTATGAAACACACATTATCCTAAATAGCCTAAGCTTATTTACACCAGTCACCACTTAATGAAGGCCATTAGCACTGAGAGGAGTGAATTTGGGCATGAAAATCACTGTAAAGACTTTGGGTGCATTATTACATAATAAAACCCCAAACCCCACTGGAGAACTGAAGGCAGGGGACTTGTCCTGGTTGTGCTCAGAGCTACAGCCACGATTTCTTCTATTCACAAAACAAAAGTGGGCAGGCACCTCCATTTTCTTGTCACTGTTTCTTAGCAAAGTGCAGTTTCTCTCCTGGAGAAATTAAATTGATGATTAACAGCATGGGGAAGGGAAAATCCTCATGCAAATCTCACAGTCAAGGTGGGAACAGGCAGTTCTGAAAATAAGCAGGTGACAATGGCGTTTTCTCATTTTCTTTGTAAATACAAGATGACTCCTGAGGCATTTGCTAATCAGAATAATGAAACAATTCAGCTGGCACTTGTCAAGTCACCTGAGTTTGCTCATCTGATTAGCTCTGGTCTCTTGTTACGACCTTGAATGAAGTGATGATGTGATCAGCAGTCCAAGAATTGCATCAAAATTCTTTTTCCTGACATTACTCATAACAGAAGAACAACAAGATAAGGCAAAAATGGTAGAACTTAGAGGATAAAAGACACAAAAGAACACTTTTCTAATTTTCCTGTGTGATACTGAGTAATTATGCCCTATGATTATTTGGTTTTTGAAATAGGCAAGTTTTATATGTCTTTTTTATTTGTCTTGTGCACAACAGGGATTTTGTTGCATGTCCTGCTAAGGAAATTCAGATTTCACAACAAATACTTCCGAGATCACTCAGATCTTCTAATACATAAAAAAAAAAAAAAAAATAGAATAAATGCAATAGATTCTTATAGCACCCAAAGGGGATAAAAGAAGCCTGGAGGGGGACTTTGGACAAGGATATGGAGTGATAGGACAAGACAGGATGGTTATAAAATGACAGAGGGTAGGTTTAGATGGGATATTGGGAAGGAATTCTTGGCTGTGAGGGAGCTGAGGCCCTGGCACAGGGTGCCCAGAGAAGCTGTGGCTGCCCCTGGATCCCTGGAAGTGTCCAAGGCCAGGTTGGATGAGGCTTGGAGCAGCCTGGGATAGTGGAAGTTGTCCCTGCCCATGGCAGGGGGTGGAATGGGATGATCTTTAAGATCCCTTCCGACCCAAACCATCCTGTGATTCCACAATTCTCAGACCCCTGAAGTCAGCAGCCTTTGTTTCTGAGCAGGAGCTGGGATTTTGGGACAGAGGCAGCTGCCCCTGTCCATGGTGCTGGTTCCTGCCCGAGAGCTGCCCGGCTCCGCTCTGACAAAAAGTCTTCAGCAAACTTCTGATCGTTCTGGTTAACCTCAGTGCCCAAAGAAGTGATTTGTGAGTTTATTGCCCTCATGTCACATCTTCTTGCGAGGATTTTTTCCTTTTCCTGAATGAAGCAGAGGGACAGGGCTTCTGAGTTGCTGTAGAAAGTGAGGTTTATTTTTCTTATCTTCTACACAGGCAGAAGGGGTAAGTTTGTCTTTTTGTCTTACAGATGTTCACAGCATGGCTCAGAAGTCACAAGACTTATGGTTACAAGGTCTTTTAAGGATTTATTAACCAATAAAACACTGCCAACAAATTTATTTATGTTATTAAACCAATACTAAGAAATTTCAGTGTGCCTTTCTTAGCCAATCCTGTTCTGACACACAAACCTACATTGCTGCACTCTAAAACTTCTTGTTAGATTTATTTTTTCTAAACTCTAAAGCTAAACCTATCTCTACTTAACTGTGTTTAATTTTAAACTTTAAACAGGCCCAATGTTCTGAGAATTCCGTACATTTTGAGTTCCAACATTGATTCATTATTTCATTTTCTTTGGCAAGCACTTGGCTGTAAAGAGCTTTCATACATCACTGTCTATCCCAGGTGTCTGTGAGTGTGAGAGTCACTGGAACCACTCCAGGGAGGAATTTTTCTGATCCAGCTGAAGGTCTGGAGAGTGATGGCTTTGCAGGACTTCAGTCAGTGGAGTACAGAACAGAATTAATATTTGCATAGGTCAGACAAATACTGCCTTCAACATCAATATTTATTTTACTTCTAGAACAAGCTGACTTGCAGTGGTGCAGTGTGGAACACAGATTGAGAAAGTAAGAAAATTACAGCCTGAAAAATATTCCAGGCTGGAGATTTCAGCTCTGTTCCCAGCCCATGAGCTGCTCCAGCTCAAGGCCAGGGAGAATTTCTCCCAGGGTGATAATTTGGTCACAATAAAAAGGAATTAATACCAAGATAGAAGCCCTGTTGTGGTGTGTGCCCAGGCCCTGGCCATGGGGTGTCTTCTCTCTGAACCAATCACCTTTTCTCTACTCTGGGAGTTGCAGTCCTGCTATAAAACCAAGTGTGTTTGTGAATAAACTTGGCTCTTTCTTCCTGTCATGACAGACGCCCATGGAGCCGTGCATCTTATTTCTGCTGCACTTAAAGGGTTAAAACCCCTTGCCATGGCTCCAGTGCAGATGTTTTAATGCAGTTTTATGAAGGTACCTGCACTCCATTCAAAATCATCCCACACCAAAACCATCCAAGCTACAATAATGTCTGTCCATCAAAATGGGATTCATCTTCTCCAACACTGAAAGCAAATACCTGTCCAGCCCAGAATTGTTCCAGCTCCTTCTGAACTCAAGGCAGAGACATGAGCATCTTCAGAGGGTGATCCTAAAAGTGCAGCATTAAACAGGTGAGCTGATCCATCCCCTGCCCTTACAGCAAGGGTGAGTTCCATCAGCTCAGCAATAAGGGGGGTTGACTCTGTCTGCAGCTCCTGTCCAAATCTGCCTTCTCTGGGTGACTCTGGGTGATTCTGCCATGGACCCATGTAAGATATTCATGTGCCAGCCTTGGTCTTGCTGGTGTTTTCTTATTAAATCTTTATTTGCTTGACTTCTTTTATCTTTGCAGGAGTGCCTCTTGTTGCTTTCTAATAACCCTAAAGAAATTTCCCAGATATTGTGTGGTCAGATGCAAATCCCAAACCATATTGAAACCAGGACTATTTTTAATTTTGTTGTTTTCCTCCTCTGACTCTTGCCAAAATGGACATTTTGCACTCTTAGCACTTTATTGTCCCACTAACACATTCCTGACTATGATGAATTCTAGCAAACTCCCTTTAAAAGTAAACAGTTTAATTAAAAGTCTGCTGCATATCCCCCCTCTGAGCCTCCAGGCTGTGAATAAACAGAGGAAAATCTTATTTCAATAAGCTCTCCTCTAATTAACATTTTTCTCTGCTTTTCCCTGGACATCT
Source organism: Sturnus vulgaris (assembly GCF_052056855.1). Taxonomy (NCBI): domain Eukaryota; kingdom Metazoa; phylum Chordata; class Aves; order Passeriformes; family Sturnidae; genus Sturnus; species Sturnus vulgaris. Next base: position 3,101,556 of record NC_142243.1, on the reverse strand, counting down.
TAAACAAGTAGTGCCACATTGGGACTCGGCTGAATCTTCCTCCACAATGATATTAAAAGTTGGATAAATAGTAATGTTCAATTTCTGTCTAAAATTAACATGGAAAGCTGATGTCAAAAATTCTTCCTTTCCTTTCCTTTCGACTCTGGTTGTATTTATGGTCCAGTTGTTTGATCTGATTATTCAGGTGCCTCAGTTTAGGTTGTACCAGAATAAATCATTAGGACCAAATGTACCAAAATAAGGTAAAATAGCCTAATAATTTCCCCTGCTATTTAATAAATGCAATGCTGAGCTTATTCCAAACCAGTATTAAACACAACTCAGAGAAGTCTGGGTACAAATGGCACATATTTCACAGATCTCACAGGCTGTAATGATGAAATTCCATTTATTTCACAGAAATATGATGAAAGCAGTGCCAGGTTTCTGAAACTCCTGCAGTAAATAAATTTCTACGTGGTTATTTCAGCTCATGCCTCTCTAAAAGCATCAAATAGCAGTTCTGGGAAAGGATCCATCTCAGTTCTTGGTAGGGGAGTTCCTGTGGTCATCTTAGCCCTGGTGGTGATGTTTTAGTCCAAAATATTTAATTTTTATGTTAAATTTTTCCTGGTAAGTCTGGCAGGTGAGAGACAGCTCCAAAATAACCAAGTGCATAAAGGGTAAGGTGGGTTTGTGACAGACCTTGTAAAGAGTGAAGGGTAAAACACAAATTAAATATTCCCTCATTACAACATAATGATGTTTTAGGGGAATCTGTTTATTTGCTTACTTTTTGTTATGATCATTTGATTTGTGCCTAAAAAGTGCTGTTCTGGTTACCCATGGAATTACTACAATTCAAGATGGACACAACTTTTTAAAATTTTGTTTATTAACCGATCCCTCTCCTCACACACAAAAGGAAAAGAATGCAAGAATAAAAATTAAGGATTATTTAAATAAAAACAACAGGAAGAGGAGAAAAACTTTTCCTTCCATATGGTTCTTGGTAACCCCAATTTGTTTTGAACAAGCCATAGGAAAACATTCTGTTTCATCTCATATTTATCTGTTTTTGGGTGCAGTTTAAATTTATCTTTTTAATTCAAAACTGCAGCTATAAATCAGCTACTACTTCATTATCAGCCAAATAAACCTAACCATTTTCAGACAATTCTCTCAGTTTTTAACTTCCTGATTTTTCCTGCTGTTTCAAGCACTAGGATTTAATATGGTCAAAAAGTTCAAGCTGGAACATTGCCTGAGAGTGACAAGAAGTTGCCTCTGGTTATGGGATACATGTGGATTTGTTAAAAGAAGCAGGATTCTGAATATTTTTTTCCCCTTTTGATTGAATCTCTTTTAAAAGGGAGCACATTTTCGTGTCAAAATAATTGAAAGCTCCTTAGTAACAAATTTACAAGGCTTGTGTGTTACAGCACATTACTGCTCACCCCTTGAGGAAATAACCCCAATTATTGGGTTATTTTAGGATATCCCATTAACTTTGAGGGCACAAATGAAACTCCATTATTAAAATGGATTCAGCTGGCTATGGAGGGATGATATTTTCAAGAGGTGTTCTGATAAAAGGATTTGGGTTTGTTCCTTTGGAGATTTGCAAACATTTATCCCGTGGTCTTCTGTGATGTCTCACATTTCACCCTTAATGAGCCCGGCTTTGGCTGGAATTATACTTTATTTTTTTCCAAACTATTTTTATGCAACTATTTATGCACTGTGTTTATTGGACTAGAAGTTGAAACTTTATTCCAGAAATTGTCTTGTATCTCAAAATGTCATTTCAAACCCCGTCAATCCTGACTTTTTGCCCTGAATTTGGTGATGTTCTTACAATTCCTTTTCTTTTTCTTGTTAAGTTTCTGTTCATTTCTCATCAATCTTATGAGGCTTCACTCTGAAAATTACTCTGACAATTTTAGAGTAGGAATGTTTTGTTTTCTATCTTTTGGGGTTCAGCTACTTGCATTTTCCTGGCTATAGATCTGCCATAATTCCTGAAAATGATTCCACATTATTTTTTGGTTTCCCAGCTTGAGCTGAACACAGGCTCAATTTTCTTGTAGATTTTCACATTCAGACTTCCAGAATCAGTAATCAGCTTCAATGCTCATTCAGAATTTTAGGAATTATTCTAATTTCCCCAATGCATCATCTTTGTGAGAGAAAACCTTGCAGCTTTTGGTTGTCACAAATTCTTCACTGTTCTGCTCCACCTTAGCAGCTGATGGATTCTGCTCAGGCATTTCATAACTCCTGTCAATGGTGACAGCACTTCCTTCTTCTTTTCTGCTAAAAAAACCCCCAGGGGTGTGCATTAGACTTGCTCTCAATCCTTTCAATTTTTAATTTTTTTTCTCCTTGAGTTTTATGTCAATAATACAGGTTATTTAATTTTTTCCACTTGATTTACACTGAAATGTTGTATATCTATCTGTTGTAAACTCTCATTATCTTATCATATGAAAAAATAAATTATAGAAATTAACTTCCAACAAAAAAATAGGACAATGGCTGTTTTAAGTCTATTCTTTCTGCTGTGCTAAGAAAAAAAAAATCACCAAATTTACTCTCACAGCAATGAAAACCTTGAAAATCCTTTTTTTTTTTTTTCTTAATACCTACTTTAGAAAGATTTATGAGTTTCAGAATAATGTAGCTGGGACACTGTGGGTATTCACAGCCCTCAAAACAGGGCTGGCACTTTAATCTTGGCCTGACAGATCATAGGAGTCCTGTGAATATAAGGTCTGGATAATCCCTCTTAAAGTAATTTCCAGTTTAATACCCCAAATTGATAATGCTGATTTTTCTTCTCCATTTTTCCCTCCTTATCAGTATGTCCTGTCATGGCAGAAACTTTCACAGAGATTTTGATGCAACTGAAGTTTGGTGCCACCTCATTCCAGTCACTGTCTCAACCATTAAATGACCAGGGGACTGCATCATTCCAGTGGTAGATTTTTTTTTTTTTAATTTTTTTTTTTTAACCTGTAAGAGACACGGATTAATCTGGCCACAGTCTAAGATAAATTACCCGGGCTCCACCACTTTTTTCCTCCAGGATTTTCTCTGTTCACCCATTCTGTGAATGCATTTCCAGGTGAATTAGAGGTGTCCTGACAGAGCAGGACTTTGGGATGGAGAGGGAGTGTCTAAGTGGAGGTTCTGAGGATGTCAGAAGAATCTGAACACCTCCAGTGCTGTGCTCTGATACAGATTCACCAAAACAGAAAGTTTGTTGTGAAATGAGGAACTGGAGGCAGGTTCCCCTCTTTGCAATCCCAGATTTGAGAAGCCAAGCATTTCCACTTGCCAATTCCACTCCTTTTCTCCAAAGTACCTAAAATAATGTTGTTTTTCTCCCAATCAGGCTGATGCCTCTTCAAAGAACATATTTGGGTGGCACTCAGCTCACAGAGGGATAACAACATTTTGGGGTGTATCTGTACATGTCAAATTCCACTAATAATCCCCTACACCCATTTTCCATTCATTAGGAACCATGAAGGGAGAGAACCTGCAACACTCAGCTGTGGATATTATCAGTGTGGCACAACTAAACACCACAACAAAAATCCAATTATTAAATCATCTTAGTCCAGCTAATCCACCTGATTTAAGCTACAGTGGGTAAGGTTTGTGATTTCCTTGAAACAACAACACATATTTTCTTCCTTCTCTCATCTCTGAAGCTGGCAGACTGGTATTGCTGCTCAAAACTATTGATCTTGCTTCTCAAATCTCATTTATTCTATCTCAGACTCAACACTAAAGCCACCAATAGTGGAGAGATAAAGAGGGGTTATGAGTACATTGGTAATGTCCTCACACTAAATTTATCAGATTAAAGGATGGATCTAATAACTGCAATGTCAAATCTCAGATTTGATGGCACTGCTGGGATAAAGACAGACTGTTGATATTGGATGAAATTGATCCTGGCATCATTAAAACCAATATTTTACCTCTTCTTCTCCTGCCCTACTGACTGAGCCATTGAAATCCTAGTCCTGAAATCTGTCTGTTCTGCTCTAGTTCCTAAATCAGACGGTGAATTCCCTGGAATTGTGAACTTCAGTCCCTCTTTTGCTCCATCACCAGGTGCCTGGCAGCTCTGCCAGTGCTCAGCCACCCTCAGCTAATTTCTTTCCTGTCCTGTGTGTGAGCTGAAGTCTTTAGCACCGTTTCCCTTTGATCAGATGAATGAACAAGGGAGCTGAAATCACCACGTCTGTGCAGGACTCAAAGGCTGCACCACAGTGGGAGTCTCCATCACCATGGGCTGGCCTTCAGGTCACATTCCCCAGGATCTCCTGGAGGCTTTGAAGCCTGTCCATGAGGGCAAGCCCCTAAAGCCCACAGGCACCCATCTGTTAAATAAAAACAAATGGACCTGGAAGGAAAAGTACCCAGGGCAGGCCATGACTGGAAGCAATCAGCATTCCCCCATTGCCTTTGGTGATGATTAAGGACATGAACTGACCATCAGCTCAGTGGTGCATTAAATCAGTGCTCCACAGGAGGAAAAGAATTCCCCCTACACCATTCCCACTGCAGAGCACCGTGTGTGTGGTGCTCAGTTCAGTCCTGCAGCCTCAATTCTGGTTTAGGTTTGGTTTTTTCCACCCCAGGAGCCTGTGTGTCCAACATTCCAGCCTCTTGCCAACACACCCATGATTTGGGTTTGGCCTGGTCTTTACTGCTGGGCTGCTGTTTGTGGGATTTAGGGATATAAACAACACTGATTGCACTGACAGAAATGTAACAACCACACTGCACGAGGCTCAGGGTTGTATTTTTAGCATTTGCCAGGATTTTTTGGGTTTAGTTTGGTCTTTCAATCAGGTTATGTGTTTAGTTCATGGAATTAAAAACATCGACTTTCCAGAACTGGGGATTAAGCGTGTGACTCTTGGATTCAGAATCTGAGGTTTTTTTACTGATGGGGTTTCATAGTTTCAACCCTTCATTCTGCATTGGTGCTCCACAACTGGTTCTGCAAATGTGACTGAACTAATCAGAAATTGGGACATTTCTGAGTCCTCACCCATCCCAGGGATTTGGTAAAAACTCTGGCACCCTGGACCATCAGTCCTTGGCCATCACCCTCAATATCTCTGCACAGCTCAGCTGAAATCCCAAATCTGAGAGAAGGGAAGGGAAGGGAAGGGAAGGGAAGGGAAGGGAAGGGAAGGGAAGGGAAGGGAAGGGAAGGGAAGGGAAGGGAAGGGAAGGGAAGGGAAGGGGACTTCCACAGAATTCTACTTTTACCTCTTTTCATTTCTCAGTGTTAGAATTGAAATCCCAGGAAATCAGGGTATTTTATCAAAAGATATCTTCATTTGAATGCTCAAATCTATTTGAAATGCTAATGTTCTCCAGCCAACAGTGGATGACACATAAGAAAATTTAACTTTTATTGACTCTACTGAATACTAGTTTTGTATTTTTTAAGGTGAGTGGGTGAGATGTATAATTTTTTATGCTGAAGGTCTATGTATTTTGCTGTTAATTTAAATGATGATTTTTCCTTTTAAAACCCATGGCAGCCTTTTTCCACCCTCGCCTTACCCAGTGCTGTGATAAATGTTTAGAAAAGTCATAAGAGAACGAGTCCTGATGTAAATTTGGAGGCTCCTGGGACCTGCATTCAAACAAATCCATTCACAAGATCCAGCTCTCCTATGGATATAAAGGTTTATTCATCCTGGAGAAGAGAAGGCTCTGAGGAGACCTGAGAGCCCTTTGCAGTGCCTAAAGTGGGGGGTCAGGAGAGCTGGTGAGGGATTGAATGATGGCAGGCTCTGGAATATCTGCTAGCACTGAAAAATGAGATTTTGGGCTAGCAATTATTTTATGGAAATGTCAATTCAGCAGAAGTATCAGTCAAAAAAACAAATGATATTTGAAATATTCTAGGGAAATAAGAAAATTGAAGGCATTTTTCTGTCTCTACGGGTAATGTCCTCACATATTGAAAATTGTGTGTGGTTCTGGTCACGTTATAATAATTCTGTAAAAACTTCATGGAAAATCCATCACTGAAGGGATGATCCATCGTGGATTGATGGTGTTGGAATAAGGAGCAAAAGGACAGGTTGGAATCCAGCCTGGCAGTGGGATGACTGAGGAAGGGATGATGGACACCTGTAGAATCCAGAGTGATGTGAGCACTGGGTGAGAAGATGAAAAGGCAGCCAGGGCTGTTCTTGTGTAGTAATTACTCCACAACAAATCAAATTAGTGAGTGGCCAGCTCAAAACAAACAGAGGACATGCCAGAAAAAGGGAACTGGGGAACTCTCTGAAGCAGCTTGGAGCTAAAGGTTAGACAAGTTCAAAAAGTGATTGGAAATATTCAGGAAAGGAAAATCCATAAACCAGGCAAACATCTCAGGATGTTCTCCAAGCCTCCATTCACATCCAGGTCTCATCATGGGGAAATTTAAGAGACTTTATGAAGGAAACCTCTCATATTCCAGTACCTGTCCCTGGGAAGGGACTTTGGACATTTTGAGGACAGGATACCCATCTGGGCACTGATCCACAATGGTGTTTTCATAGGTTTTACCCCCTCACTGAACATATTTTTAATTTACTGGGGGGGTTTTCTGCACAGAGCAGCACAAGAGTGGGAAGTGAGTACATGAACATGTCTGGTAGGTGAAATAAATAAGATGAAGTGTGGGGAAAACAACTTATCAATATTCCTTGGCTGAGGGTGTGTTGGCAGATCATAAACAGTTTGTGAGAGCAGCACCTAAGAACTGTGTCATTCTAAACAAATAATGCTGGGGTGGATTAATCAAAAATTAATTCTATTAATTAAAAATACCTGTTTTTCAAGCCACAGATTTATTTGCTGGAGAGTGCAAGAAGTCTTAAGGAGGGGGGATGAGACAGTGGCAGAACACAGGGCAGGAAACCAGTGGAATTCTGTCTTCTCCCTCAAGCTACTGGGAATTTTCCTGTCAAGTTCCTTGTTTGTTCAGTCTCTGTTTTTCACAACTTAATAACGAAATCTTGTTTTCTTTGCCGTGCCAAAAACTTCCCACCAGAAGTATGGAGAAGAAGTTATTTGGGTCAGCCCCCAAAACTTTAATTTCTTTATGAACTAAAAAGGGAAACAATGTTTTTGTGGCAACCAATTCATTCATCCTAATTAACCCTCATTCTAATTATTCTCTTTTATGGAGAATAATTTTTTAACAACATCCTGTTTAAAATCAGCAATGCAACATTATAAGAGTATTCAAAGGTATCAGTTTCTTATTTTTTTTTAATTGTGAACAATACAGGAGCATCCTCAGTCCTTTAACTGACAGATTTAAAAAAGAATATTCTTTGTGAAACAGGGTTTGTGCAAAAAGAAAATTTTTAGCTCAATTACAAACAACACAGGCCAGAATTATATCCCATAATGAGTTTGTACTACACCAAGCATAATTATGTGCTTGTAACCAGCACTGATTCCAGAATAACAATTACCAAAATTTTAAGTACATTTCTGAATTTTACCTAAACCTTCTAATTACATTGAGATTATCCACAGAACTGAGCTGCTAAATGAGAGTCTGATTGAACAGCTGTGGGGATAAAAATAACTCAAACCTGCCCATCTTGTCTGCTTGTCCCAACAGCTGGTGCCAGCCTCAGAAAATACAGAAAATATAAAAAATTGAAGGTGTGTTGGACTAAACACAGCAGAGTATTTAGACCTCCTCCATGGGCTGGATCCTGACACAAGTTAAGATTTTTGCAGCTGAGTGAAGCCAGTTTGTGAATAAGCTGAGGTTTCACAGCTCACTTTCCAAACTCATTTATTTATATCAGACTTGAGACCAAGCCAAAAACCTGGATCTCACACTGCAGGCATCATTAAAAAACAAGATAAAACCTTCAGCCTTTTAACCTCCCCCTGTGACCCCTTGACAGAAGATAACCATTAACCAGTGTTCTCTTCTCCAGGTTTTCTGCCCTCAGAGCACTAAGCCAAGCTTTTCCTGCTAGCCCAGATTTGTGTTTACACGATTCCTCCCTGCCCTGTATATTTTGGGATTGCAAACTTTCTCAAACAAGTGAAATGAGATGGGAGAAGCAGCTGTGCTGCAGCAAAGCTTTCACAATGTTCCATTTTCTCCCCTCATGGGGTTGATGCCCTCCACAAATTTCTTTGCAGCAAATGCAGTTTTCCTAGCTGGGCATGATAATCCAAAAATATCACTTCATAATGAAGGAGCACATGTGTTTTGCATGTTAATGACCATGGCTGAGCTTGCTGGACTAAGAACACCAGTGGGAGCTGGAGAGAGATGACAAATCTTCACCCACAGTGTCCAAATGTCCTTTGAGCTTCCATGGCTTCTCAGCAGATGATTTCTTTCACCCAAGTGGTTTCAGGAGGCAAATAAAAAATTCCCTCTGCCTCTAAATTTGATTGCAGCCTTCTACTGACTGGCAATAAGGCCTGCTGTGGGTTATGCCCAGTGTTAGGTAAAAAAAATTTATGTAATTGGCTCTTGTCCAGCATCACTGCATTTCAAAATATTAAAGCTGAAGTGGTTAATGAAATGTACAGCTTGAAGCACCATCCCAGCCAAAAAGCTTCAGCTTTAAAAGGAGAGGACTGAGTGTAAACCTGAGACTTCTTGCTCCATGTACTCAACATCCTCTATGAGTTCCACTGACTTTAACTGGGGATTTTCTGGCTTCCTAAAAACCAGGGATCTCATCCCAGAAGTTAAACATTAATGTTTTCAGCATTAAGTGACTTGATGGTAATGGTGGTCCTTATAGCCCTTTAGACCAGCCCACACATTTTTAGATTTTATTGAGTCAAGCCAGTTGACTTCTCACAGAGCCCCATAACAACCCCAAGAAAGATGCAGGGTTAGATGGGATATTGGGAAGAAATTGTTCCCAGTGAGGATGGGAAGGTCCCAGCACAGGTGCCCAGAGAAGCTGTGGCTGCCCCTGGATCCCTGGAAGTGTCCAAGGACAGGTTGGATATTGGGGCCTGGGACAGTCTGGTCTACTGGAAGGTGGCCCTGTCCATGGCAGGGGGGTGGAAATAGACCCCTTTCAACCCAAACCATTGTAGGATTTTATCCTGTGCTTTGCTGTCTGGATGAATGATCTACCAGGGTGAACCTCAGGGGATTTAGGTTTCTCAGCAAATAAAAAAATCATTCTCTCCTTTCATGCAGAACTTCTAACCCAGCAGTTCTCAAGCTTTTCTCACCTCTTCTCTCTTCCATTAACATAATATTCCTTCCTTTTACAACTCCAGGTTGGCCACTCTACTTGGGCCTCTGGTTTGGTTAGAGCAGAATGAAATATTTGGGATAAGGATTAGAATAACCCTGCCCATCTGCTAAATATCTTCAGCTCAGCCCCGAGCTTCCTCCCCCAGGGCAGCCCTTTCCATGACCAGCTCACTTATTAAAGCCCACTGATATTGTGTCCCTGCAATTACATTGCCTGGGTTTTTTTGGAGGTGGTTCAATTCCCATTCCAGATGAGAACACCCTGGGGCTAAAAAAAACCCGAAGTGACTCCCTGCTGGATATCCTGGTTTTTTGTTTCTGCATTATCTATATTTCTTCAAATCGTTGTTAAGCACATTGTTTTCTCTTTGAACTAATTGAGATTGTGAATTTCTTCTGCTGGTAGTGGCTTCTTCCACCCTTTTTGGAGTCATTTCTCTCTAAAGATGGCACTGATGTGCATTGTCCCCCTTCTTCCCAAGAGGGCAGCTGGCACAGGCTTCAAACAGCATCTGTGACTGACAAAAACGTGTCTGCAAAACACTCACTGGGTCATCAGCACCAAAAGCTCCCACCTTGTGCTTTCCTCTGGAGGAGAGCACAAACTTCTCTGCAGGTGAGAGGATTATCAGCACCATCCTGCAGGTGGGAAAAGCTGAGTTCAACCAAACTCTGCCCCGAGGCTCTGGCAGGTGCCAGCCAGAGTCCCAGCTCTGTCACTCCTCTGGGATTATCCTCCCTGCAGAGTGGGGGAAGTGAGTGTGTGTGCTCTGTAAATCACTCCAGGGTGAAGTTCAGGAGCTGAGCTCTCACAAATCACCACAGGGTGAAGTTCGGGAGTTGAGCCCTCGTAAAACACTTCAGGGTGAAGGTCAGGAGCTGATCTCCAGTTTTTCTACTGAAAACCTTGGGCATGTGCACACAGAGCCTTCTGTGCAGTCCATAAGTGCCACCAAGGCATCAGGGACAGAGCTGGCCCTGGCTCTGGAGTGGACAGGACAGATGGAAGGGCTGCTGCTGGTTCCTTTCACACCTGGAAAACCACAGGGACCCTCCAAGGTCACATCCTGCAATTATTGCATCTACCCTGCAACTCTTGCATCGATTTCATCCTGGATCTGTCCTGCAGCTCTGAGTTCTGTACCCCAGTACCCCTCTGCAGACACAGCCCTGCACTGCTCACCTTCCAAAACTCTGCTGAAAGCCCCAAGGGAAACCCCTCACTCCTAAATAGTTTAACTACATCTCCCAGCCCCAAAAACCAGCGCTGGGATAAATCCCTCCTGCCAGATGAGAGGTGGCATTACCCGAGTGTGACTCAGCTCTGGAATATTCCAGGATTAATCCAGCCACAGCCTAACGTGTCCCAAGGGAAGCCAAGTCAGACACTGGTGGCTGGAGCTACGAGTGAATCTCATCCTCATGTTCCAAATTTATCTTCACCACTGTCACTGTTCTGCACCAACCCTCCCATGAGAATTCCTGCTCGTATCCGGGGAGTTCTTGCACCCCAACTCTGCGGGGAAATCAGCTCCTGATGGTTTGGATGCAGAACCCTCACAGACTTTTGTGCTCCCAACACCTTTAATCCCACCTGAACATTTTTCCAAAATTATTAAAACCTCAGTCTTGGGGAGACTGTGCCTACAGGACATTCCAGGTAGATCATGAAGCAGGGAAGAGAGAGATTCAGCTGTGGACATGGGAATTATCAACTTCATACAAATATTGTCCAGGAAAAACAGCAAAAAAAGGCATTTCAATAAAAATCTCACTTCACTCCATAAATCTTTTAGCAATTCCCTTTGGGTAAATCCAGTCCAAAGTTCCTCATTGACGTTGGCTGCCAATTAAAGCATCTAAATGGATACATTTAATTTACCTTTTTGTAGTTTTCAGTACTAAAGGAGATCTAAGGCAGACAACATCAGAGAGGATTACTCATGTGTCCCGAAGAAAAAGGAATAAAAAATCACTTTGTGACTACCTTTTGGAAAATTCATGGGGAGTTATTCAAGGGATCATAAGAGACCAAAACACTGTTACAAATAATCAGAATATGTTCTTTTTTTATCTGAGTCAGAGTATATGAGGAATGACAAAAAGACAGCTGCTGTGCTTTTAAGGAATGACTGAAGTAATCCTGTACCTTTTAACCTCTATCCTCAGTGTTTGAGCCATCAATACTTCTACTTTAGAGCTTCACTACACTTATTGAACCCAGCTGGCATCCCAGAATGATGAGGCAAATGCTGAATTCCCAAGGAATCAGACATCAGTGCCGAGGATCAATTTTCTGCTCTTGTTGTTGCTTTTCTTGTCGCTCGACAGGTGAATCCATGAATGAGAACAAGACACTAATGAGGTTGTAGAGCATCATTTGGAAAACATATCGAGTCCAGAGGCGTAAATGGTCTCTCTTAATGAATCTTCATGTTGCACTTGTACTCACTTTAGCGTGATAAATCAATAGTGCATGCTGTGACAGCAGGAGCATCGCTGCTCTGCACCCAGGCTAAATCAAAAATGCCAAGACAAGTGCTCAGAATGCAGCATCACACAAACAAGCCTGGAAGGAACCTCAAAATGTGATTTGATCTATTCCTTCACCGTGCCAGCCAAGCCCAGGCCTGTGAAACATTCCTTTAACCTGGGCTGAGCTCATCATTCCACACTGCCAGGGTGCTGGAGATGACTCACATCACTCAGCATAACCACACAACCACCACGAGATGATTTGGAATATAACCCCAACCTCCTCCTTTTTTTTTTTTTTTTTTTTTATTCCCTGAGGGTGTGTCCCTATGACAAAGTACAAAGCTGTGCAGGTGGATGTGGGAAAATCCCACGGATCAAACTGGGAATTTCCTGGCTGGCAGCTGCCCTGCTGTGCTGTGCTCCTGATAATTTTGGTAGCTCTTTTCCCAATCACTTTTATTTTCTTCACGTCCTTCTTGGGCTGGAAGGGGTGGGGAGAGCAGGATTCTCTACAGGGTGTCAGGAGAGACCCCAGCAATGCTGGACAGGGGAAGGATACCAGCCTGACTTATCTGAGGGCCACCCTGACCCTCATGAATGTTGATTATATCTCATTCCATATCAAAAAATCAGCTTGGACCACTGATTATGGCAAGGGACCAGGATTTACCATGATCCTTTACAAACTACTTGAATTATTTCAGACAAATCCTTAAAGCATCTAACCAGACCATCTCTTGTAGGTACTCAATATCTGAGTTACAAATCCCACAGACTTTTTGATCAAGAGAGAAAAGCCCATGACTCAGAGTTTAGGGTTTCTATTTCCATTTAACTGTGCAGTCAATAAAGAGGTTTAGACATAGTGTCTGAATTAATGTATATCAGGACATGAAAGTATAATTTTTACCTTTTCCCTGGTTATTCCCTGTTCATGTAATTATTTTCTAGTCCAAAAAAGAGTCATAAAAATATCTTCATTGGCACTGTAATGTGGCAGAGAAGAATCTCAGTCTCACAGCAAGTCTGCCTCAAGCACTGACCAATTCTGCATTTTTCAGAAGCTGCCAGAGAAAGCACAGACCCTTCTACCTTCTCATTGCTCTGTACCCTGTCATTATCATCAGTTTTACTCTGAAGCAGGAGTTGTTTGTTCTGTTTGACATTGCTGCAGATGTCTCCTATTCTCAAAAATCCCAGGTTTCTGGGATCCAACAATTATCCACTGATTTTTCAGTGGAACATGACCATTCCCAAATGCCACCTCAGATAAGAACTATCCCTCCAAAATACACGTTTGGTTTGGAGTTTATCTCGTCAGAATTAATTATTCAGGTTATTTATTGGGTCTGTAATTAAACAGGCTTGATTTTACTGATTTGCAATTAGTCATCATTCACTTTTATCAGTCTTCTTGTTTTAGTACCAGAGTGTTTCTGGTATATTGAGTGTGTGTTGGGTTTCTGTGTGTTGGGTTTGGGAGGTCAGGTTTTGGGAACAGGGGACTTCAGGGGTGGCTGCTGAGAGAAGCTCATATATGCTTATATAGAAACTTAAATATGGGAGAAGCTTCCCCCATGTCTGAGGGAGGCAATTCCAGCCAGCTCCAGAGAATCCAGGAGTGAGGTTGAGCCTGGGAAGAAGGGAGGGGTAGGAGGAAGGTGTTCTACAATTTGGTTTTCATTTCTCATTGTGCTGCTCTGATTTTATTAGTAATACACTAAATTATTCTTTTTTCCTTAGTCAAGTCTGCTTTGCCTGTGACAGCAGCTACTGAGAGATCTCTCCCTGTCCTTATATTGACCCTTTCCTTCTATTTTCTCTCTCCTGTCCAGCTGGGGAGGGGAATGATGGAGTGGCTTTGGTGGGAACCTGGTGTCTGGCTGAGGTCAGCTCACCACAGCCTGATCTCTGAGAGCAAATCTTTTCCCAACACTCATTTCCTCCTCATCTGTCACATCCCTCCACATCCATCTCCTCCCTCCCTCTGGCCCTTGCAGAAACCTTTCCCTGTCAGCAGTCATTGCTATCACCTAATTCTGGAGATTTTGCTCTTTACTCAGTCTGTTGGGATATGAGGCAGCCAGTGACAGGGAATGGAGATGGATTTATCATGGTGCAAGCTGAGTATCCTCCCCTCAGCTACTTACACAAAATTCCCCTATAACCAATATCAATCCAGCCAGTCACACCTCTGCAGTTTGGTGTCTGATACCAAGAGTCATAAATTGGGAGCACAAGAAAGAAAAGAAGTGGATTCTCCATTTCTTGACACTTTCAGGCACAAACTGCTGACATCCCTCAGCCAAAGATTGGATGCTGAACTCGCTGTGAGAAAGCCACAGCCCCAGTAATTTATACATCCTATACCCAAATCTATCACAGGGAACAATGAATTACCCTGTGAAAGAAATTATCTTTCTCCACTGACTGCAAAAGGAGCAGAGGGAAGACAGCTCATTTTGGCACAGGTATTCTGTAGCTAACTTCATTCCTTAAATAACTGTGAGGTGAATCCCATCCCACACACTGTGTAAAAGATCAAGGTGAGTGAGTTAATGATCCCATCTGGCCCTTAAACCTGTGAAAATCACTGAAATATGAGCTGATTCCAGGGACTCCTTTCCCACACAGTCAAGGTAACCAGTTCTTGCAAAAAAATTGAGCCAGGCAAGATTTCAAAAGCACTTGCAGAGTTAAATATTATGGTTTAAAAATACTGAAAGGTTTGGGGGGGTGGGGGCGGGGGGAAGGATTTATATTCTCTGCTCCAGAGATAAAACAACCAAAAAATGAAGATTAGGAAGAAAGCACCCATGTGATTAAATTATCCCAGAGCTGACAGCTTCAGGACTCTTTCTACTGACAACCAAACCAGACCATTCCATTTTATGCTGGAATCATAAAACATGGTTCTAAAATTTCCTGTGGCATTGAAAATGTGACCTGAGACCACGTCCATGACATGAAGAGCTGCTCCTCTCTGTGGAGCAGCCCAGTGTGTATCTTCCATCAGTCTTTCCTGACTGGAAAGGTCTGTCACAGGCTTGTCACTGTCACAGCAGCTCAAAGGGCCAGATAAATCATGATTTCATCCAGCATAGTAACACATTATTTCAATTTTCCTCAGGCAGCTATAATGGAAATGGAGTCTCTTCACAAGGCAAATTTCCATGTTGGATGTATTTTTCAAGTCCACCATCAGAGGAGAATGTTCAACACAAAGACGACTAAATTAGTCTGAAAAATGAATCCAGGGACACAGTCTTATATTCCTCCTCTCAAATGAGCATGTAATTAAAGATTCTTTTTGCATTTTAGTAATTTCAGTCAGCTTCAAGCCTTAGGGCTATATTCTGAAGTGGAAGATTGATTTTATAGGGGTTTTGATGAAAAAGTGGCTATATTTTTGAAATTCATTCCTTTTCTGGACTCCGTCTGAGCGAGATTCATCCCCCTTATGATTCCAATGGCTTCTCTGGGGATTGATGTGAATTAAATATGATCAGTGGTGCCTCATAAATTCCCAGTTACCCGTGTAGTAAGAGGTTCCACACAGTTAGGGGACACGTGGCTTTGGATTTTCAGCATCCAGAGGCATTGCAGGCTGACAGCTCAGAGAACACACCATGGCAGTGGGGATCTGAAGGTGGCCCCACAACCACAAGGCATTTATCAGAATGTTTTGAGAGCAGCCCTGAAGAAAACAAACTGTGTCAATGGACATGGCTCAGAAATGTGCATTCACTGACTGAATTCTGGGCTGCAGCAAATAAAAGAGTGACCAGCAGGTTGGTGGAGGAGATTCTCCCCTCTTCTCTGCTGCATCCAGCACTGGGTATTAGGAAGAAAATCGTCCCTGTGAGGGTAGTGAGGCCCTGGCACAGGGTGCCCAGAGAAGCTGTGGCTGCCCCTGGATCCCTGGAAGTGTCCAAGGCCAGGCTGGATGGGGCTTGGAGCAATCTGGGATAATGGAAGGTGTCCCTGCCCATGGCAGGGGGTGGAACTGGATGGGCTTTAACATCTCCTCCTGTTGCAACTTTGGTCACTGAGAATTTTAGGCTTTCTGTGTTAATAGGCACTGACTTTTAGGAGAAAACTGCTTTTGACCTGAGACCGTGGAGAAAGTTTCCAAAATTGAGTGATAGAACTGGAACTATGGGTGTGTAGTTTAAATAGAAGTGTGTAATATCACATGGCAGAAAACTTAGAGTTTAAAGTTTTAGAATATAGTAATATATATAAAGCAAGATGGAGGTTTTAGGGTGAAAGTTTGTCCTTCTTCTTCACCTTCTTCTTCCTGGGTCTAGGTGATATTGTGTGACTGGGTAAAAAAGTCCACATTGCAGACTATGGGTAGTTGGTTATTATGTTAAAAGTCAAAATAATTCAGGTGGCATTTCTTAATTAAACAGTTTACCCTTAAAAAGCCTTGTAGAAAGAAACATAGAGCTCCATTTTTTAGTTTATTAGCTTAAAGTGCTGTAGAACTCACAGTTTGTGAGACTGTAATATAGATAAGAACTAATAAACATCGAAGTCCAAACAAGAAATACCATCACGCTCATTTAATCCCAACTCTGGCAAAAAGCAAATAAGATTCAACATCCTCCATCCCAAACCATTCCAGGATTCTGTGATCACAGCTGGTTTGAAATGTTAAAAAATACACCTCAAACCAAATCAGAGCTATCTAAAACATTGGCAGACAAGATATGGTACAAGAAGAAAACTGATCACAACATCGTGGTGATGTGTCCAAGTTAATCAGGCAATAGTTTATTAATTAGTTAATTGCCAGGAGGTGCAGGCTTCCCTCATGTTCTCATGCCATTCTAGAGGCCTGATCTACTCACAGCCTCCCAAATTATCTCTGGAGACACTGCACAACACTGCACTTCTGGAGACAGACAAAACCTGGAGGTGTTTGGCAGCCAAGGCAGGTCTCAGCCTCACATGCTCAGATCCAAACGGGCTCATCCTGCAGGAACTGATTCAGCTCAGTGTGTGAAATGCATCCTCGTCTGAGGATGGGCCCTGCTTTGGATTCCTTCCTCATGCTGCTGGTGTGAGCTTTCCCTGGTACCTTTACTGCAATCAATCTTTTTTTGTGTGCTGATGCAGCTCCTGATGTGACAGCCTGTGAATAATCGCCTGGGGATATAAACAGGGAGCTGATTAGAGCCAGCATTGGAATGCTGGCTGTGCCTTCACCATGGCTTAGCTTCCCCTCAGCTCCAGACAGTGCCTTCCTCAAACCACCTTCTGTGCAGATCCAAAGGATTTGAAGTTCTCCCACAGTTCTGGAGCCCAGTCTGGCAGGATTCCCTGGCCAGCACACTCCTGGTGCTCCCAGATGTGCCACATGAATCATTTTTTTTAGCCAGAAATCAAGCCCTGTGCATTGTGACCATGTTGAACAATAGACCTGGAAGTCATTCCGGGATATTCAAAATATTTTGTCACATAGAACTCATTAAAACACACACAGAGGACGTGCCTGAAAAGCTGCCTCAAGTTCCCCATAGCATATCTATGCAAATGTTATCACTGATATGAGATATATGTGAAAGGGGATCACGGGTACAGAGCATGTCAAGGTTTTATGGCTCAGCCTCTGTAAATATTCTTCAGGTTGCCTCCATAATATGATTATTAATAGTAGTCTGACTAGGAATAAAAGGAATTTTTTAAATCCTTCTAATGAAAATTAGAGCTTTTTAAAGTGATCTGGCTTTATTTTCTCCACTTTTTAAAACAGTGGATGATTAGAGAAGCCTTGGTAAGCTTTGGAGATGAACAGCATACAGAGTTAAACATTTAGGCTAGTTTATCAATTTTAATTATGTACCAAAACCAAAGTAGCATTGGGTCTCACTCTGTTCTCTAACTGTTCTTTGCAGGAGCCGACAGGTCACTGCTCCCGTTTCCAGCTCAAAACAGAATCCAGCCCAAGCAAATAATTTCAGCTCAGGTTGTTATTGTTTGTATAACCATTGCACTTAAAAGGTTTTACAGCTTGAACAAATAACCCAAAATCGAACCAAACTGAAGGGAAAACAGAAGTCAACCTCTGAATGAGCTGAAGAACTGCACCAGCTCTGAATTCAGGGCCCTGGTTCTCAGGTTTTCTCTGAAACTCTCAAATGCCTGGGAGCATTCCAGCATCGAGATTTCCACTCATTCCATGATTTTAATGCCTGGAGTGACCTGGTACCTGAACAAACCCAGAGCACATCTGGGGAGACATCAGCAGTCCTGACTGAGCTCTCCCAGATCAGAGCATGGCCCAGGAGAAAGGGGCCAGGACAAGTGGGTTCCACCTGTGTTTTCTGCTGACCTAATCACAGCTGGAAACAACAAAACCCTGAGCCCCAGAGAAATCTGTCACCCAGATATTTACAGTCTGAGCTTCCACACCTGAACTTGTCAGCCCTGAGCTCTGTTGCTGCTGAAGAACAGAAAAAAGGTACTTTCGAAGGGGATTTGTCTGACGACTTTCAGATGTTTTCATCAAGATTATCTCCATCTTTCCGTGGTTGGAAGTGATTAAACTCCCAATGATTGATAAAACCTGAAGAGACGAATTAACACGTGTAACATGGTGCTCCACAACCCAGAACCACAACCACAATTCGAAAGAACACTTTTGACACAGCACTCACATCTTGCCACCCCGTGAAGCACAGATGTGCTGCAGATCTGGCAGATCCTGCCCTGTGTTTGCCACGCTCACAGGACTGCCAGGGAGAATCTCAAATAATATTGTTTTTATCCTGAGTTTAAGCAAACAAATCCCACCCAGAAAGCCCAACAAAGGGGTTGTATAAGGGAGCAGTTGCTCTTGCTTTATGTGCAGAAGGCTCGACAGCTCCAGTAAAGTCAGATTATCTGAAGATGCAAACTGGGGTGCACTGTGATAACACTTCACTATTTACAGGCTGGCTCTTGACAGGGAGTGTGTTTGCTTTTGGGGCCACAGCTGAAGAAATACATGTAAATACCGGGTTTTATTGCAGGACTCTTTTGCTGTCCAGGAATAAAGCAAGCCTCGAACAGCATGAAAGGCACAGGTGCTGAGTTTTGTTATCTTGATCACCCCAAAAGATCTTCACTGAGATTAATTTCCCTGGAAATCAAATGTGGTGGGTGGCACTGAGACTGTCTTGCAGTGAAACTCATCCTGCTTATTCTTAATGTCATGTTTGGCTCTGGGTCCAAATGGCTGCTCTAACACATAATCCTAATTATGTGTTCTGGAGTACTTTTGAATCAGCTAAAGAAAGCTGAATAAGTCCCCAAAGAGATAGTTTCAACAGACATTTAGCTTTCAACACTAACTATAACTTCCCCAACTTCAAGAGGATTTGAGTAAACTGAAATTTAGACACTATAATATCCCCACATTCAATAGACTTCAATAAACTGACATTCAGACACTATAACCTCCCCAAGTTCAACTGGATTTGAGTAAACTGAATTCTAGACCAGGTCTGTAGTGATTTTTCCCTTGATTGTGGATAATTTCTTAAAGTGAAGCCTTAGCTGATTATAATTCCCAATTCAGAGCTTCCTTGTTATCTTGGCATTGTTTACAATTATTATTATTGTTATTTTCTCACTTGAAAATAAACTGAAAACTGGATTTCATCTTGGACTTTATTGCAGGCTTATATTTTGTAATCATCCTTGATATTCACAAGAACAGAAAGCCTTGATTCGACCTGAGCATGGATAAATGGTAAAGGCAGAACATCTCTAGTTTTGCAGATTGCTTCTGTGTGTCTGATGTCCTGTGGTCTCCACCCTTTCTGCTGGAAAACTTCGATGGGAAGTGAGATTCCAGGGCTGCATCATCGATCAGATATGCCTGGAACACACAAATAAACAAATGAAAATTGGTGAAGCTGCAGTTAAACAAGATGGGGATGACTCACTGCAGAGCGAGTCCAACCCACTCACCTCCCCAGACAGAGGGAGATGTGGCACAGCTGCCTAAATTCCCCCTCAGAGAGCTATTCCCATTAAGCAGGGGACAGACACTCTAAGTTTTCCAGCTCAGCTGCTCTTAGCTAAGTTTTACAGTGAAAGCACCTCCATCACCCCAATGTCTCCTGTGAATCCTACAGGACCTTGGTGGGGCCATGCTTTAAAAATGTCTCACATGCCTCCAAAAAAACCCCTGTGAGCACATCCACGAATGCTTGGTGCTGCCCTCAGTGGAATTATTTTTCCCCTTTGCCAGCTGCACACAGCCCAGTTCCCAGGCTATCTCTGACTGGAGATAACCCAGGGCACAGATTCCACTCCCACCCTGCGTGGAGTTGTGCAGCCTGGTTGCTCTTTGCCATCCCCAGCCAAAGTTCTTGTTTGTTCACCCAAAAAATGTGCGAGGGCAACGACAAAAAAGCAAAAATCTGCCCTGCTGCAGAGGGGCTGAGAGCCAAGGGGTGAGCACAGGGGAGAAGATGCTGTAAAAACACCGAGGGCTGAGTGTAAATAGAGAGATAAGGTAGCGTTCATGGAGAAGATTAATGTTACAAATGCCAAGGGTCATATTTTCTGTTAAAACAAATAAAGCTTCGCTGAGCCCTGGTGAACTTCACTGGGGCTGTGCCAAGCCTTTGATATGTGAGGAGTGAGTTCAAGGCAGCATCTTGGAGGCAAAATCCAGTCCCAAGTTCTTGTGCCCTTCAGAAAGGTCACTCACCTCTCTGTGAAATCCCTTTCAGAGGCAGCAGGTAGCACAGGAAGCACCAGCACAGAGGCTGCACGTCAGGAAAGCTCAATAAATTCAATTATCTTAACTCAAAAGCACTGGAGCCTGATGCTTCACTTCCCTTAATTACTCCCTATGTTATGTCATCCACTTGTATAATGTTTTGAGCTGCATGGGAAGCATGTCTTTATATGCCTGATTTTTTTCTAGATGATTACAGCAGTATCCTCAGCTTAAAAATCTCTTTTTTCCTTGAAAAATCCAGCGCTGAACTTCATGGAGAGGCTCAAAATTCACAGGTATCAGAGTAATGCACTTCAGCTCCTTCACTCATCCACTTCTTGATAAAGAAAAAGAGGATGGCACTTTTTGAGATATCATTATGTCTTTGCCATTTGCACTGTCAGAAATTGATGGGAAGCATGGAAAATCAGTCATTGTCAATCCAGTTAAATCTAACACGATTTAGTCTGGATTAGGAGAGGGTTTCCCTGTTTTGTACAGTCAGTCTGGCAGATTGTGGGCATGAAACTATCTTTTGCTTACAAAGGGAGAAGAGTTGTCAGGGAAAGGAAAAAAAAAAACCACATCAAAATTATCTGGAAAATTACATTTATGTGAGACAAATTCTTCCCAGACAGCATTAATTCAGGAGAATGTGCTGTCATTTCTTATTCCCCCCAAGAAACAGAGTTTTATTTTTCATGTGTGTTGAAAGGACTTAGAACATAACACTTCCCCCCATTAGTGGATGTAATGTTTTGCTGACATACAGTGAGGATGCTTAATTTGCTTGCACAAATCTATCCTGGAGGCAGCAGATATGTAAGGGATGCATCAGGCAAGGGAATCAAATGAGCAGCACAAACCCTGGGATATTCATCAGCTCAAGCAAGAGAAATGAACTGCAGCAGGCAGAAAGGCTTGCTTTAAATCTGATTCATAATAAGGAGGGCTGGAGGAAGAACTCCCAACCCTAATACATCGTTGGATTCTTTCTCTCTGGGAGATTATAGCTGAGTGAAAAGGGAAAAGCAGGGCTGCTCTCATTTCTTTGTGCAAGGAGGATTTTGAAGAGCAGGTTTGAGCTGGAAACGAGGGATATCCCAGCTAAACAAACAGGAGGAAAATCAATAATCTTACAAGGAGTGTTCACGGACTGCCAAAAGCAGAACCAGGCAGAGGCAGAAATTAAATCTTTACAGTGACTTGGGTTTGTTTGGGGTGTGAGAGAATGAGCTGCCAGGGGAGCCCTCAAACAGGCAGATACCCTCCTACTGACCACACACAGAGTCTCTGACTTTAATCTTTTTCCAGTGGAAACAACCAGATTTCAGAGATGTATGATAGACAACCAGCAAGTTTCAGGCTCAGGTGTTTTCCTACCAAGCTGCAAAAAAAAAAAAAAACAAAACAGTTTGAGGGGAAGAAGGGTTGAAGGGTTTTTATTTCCTTCTCCCTCTTCTCCATCACCATGTCTGAGCCCTGGCCTTGTGATTTTGGTGTTGTTTTCCTGACTGATCCCTGCAGGAAGCTCAGCACTGCTGGGATAATCTGGCCTGGTCCAGGCATGGGGCAGGGCTGCCCAGCCCTGTGTGAGAGCAACTGGCTTGGACAGAGCTGAGCAGAGCAAGCTCAGCTTTTGTCTGCTGCAGTGAAAGATCTCCTTCTCTGCAGGCAAGAGAGGAAAGGAGGCAGCCTGAGCTTGCTGCTCATTTCAGAAGAGCAGTGGAAAATAAAAGAGAAAAACTCACAGGAGCTCTTGTGACTGAGAAATCCCAAAGAGTGTCCTGGTGTGTGTCCAGTGCTTTGGATCTCAGCTGCACCTTTCATTTGGCTTAGAAAAGAGAAAGGAGCAACCCAGCCCAGAAGGTGTAAAAAAACGGGATCATGCTCCACTGTGTGGCCAAAAATGCTTTGCTGGGCATTTTCTCCATTATTCCACTTCTTCCCAGTGTCTGGCTCTCCACAGATCAGAGCCACTGTCCCCAGGGCTCCCTCAGGACTCCAGCAGTCACAGAGCATAAAGCAGCTGGATGGAGCAGGCACATCCTGGGATTCAATGAACATGCTGCCTTCTGAAATGTGGGGTTTCCTTTTAATCCTTCCTGAAATGAATGTGGCAGCTCAGTCTCCTCAGAACTGGTTTCAGTAAACTCAGTAAACTCAGTAAACTCATCCAGTCTCAGAGGTTCTGGAGGTTTTTGTTCATGGTGAAGCCAAAGGCAGGGTAAAAGATAAAAGGATCTTGGAGAACAATAGATTTACAGAATCTTGGAATTTTTAGCTTGGCAAAGGCCTCTAAGATCGAGTCCTACCATTAACCCAGCACTACCAAGTCCACCAACAAGCCATGCCCCTGAGTGCCACCAGCAGACACCTTGGGAAGAGCCCTGAATTTTTTTTTCACTGTTCATTGCACTCGTCAGTTTATACTAAGCCTTACAACATTTAGCACGAAAATTAGTGAGATTCTAGAAATTCCTCTTTCCAGATGCTGAGGTCTTAAAAGCAGAATTATTATTTTCACAACAGAGATTCTCATCACCCAGTCAGAAGAAACTGGGGCTTGCTCTGTGGACACCAGCAGGCAATCCTCTCTGTGCACAGCAGCTCGGTGATGCATTTGGCCAGGCTGTGTAAAATGTTCCATTTCCTGCATCCTCCACAAAAGCATCAGCTCTGCCACATCCTCTAATGATAAGGTGGATCCTTTATCTCCCTCTCCAGAGCTTGCTTTAGCCCAGGCTTTTATTTAGCTTGTGCAATCTCTGGTGTCAATCACCGAGTTGGTTTCCCTGCTTCTTGTGCCTTCTGCTGCCAAAGGACTCTCAGGGAGTGTTAGGGGAGATCAAAATCTCTCAGTAATGAGGGTGAAATGTTTCTTTGTGGTGGCCAAGACCTGGGACAGAAGCTGCCTCTGCTGGGCAGTTTTATTTTAAGAACTGTGGTTGTAGCCATGGTGAGAACTGAGCTGAGCAGCTCTCTGCCCTGGCCACCTCCTGTGTCCTCCTTGGCTCTGCAGAGCCCCAAGGAGAAAGGAGGGAGAGGTGCCCTGTTCCCCCTGTGCCTTTGGCATGTGGTGTGCCCTGGAGCAGTTTTACAATGTTCCCAGTGTAAACAGCTCTGCTTTAATAATGCATGGTTTTCTACTCACCTGAACTCATTCCATCCCTGCCATCCCGAGTCTGGAGAAAGTCCTTGCTTGTAGTTTATTTCCACACCCTTTTTTTTAAATTTTATTTTATTTTATTTTTAATTTTTTTTTGTTCTTCATGAGCGCAGTCTTTCTCTTTTTCTGCCCAAATGCAAGCAAGATTATGATTTTTTTTTAATTATTTTTAAGAAAACTGTTTTATCTAAGCATTTTGTGAGTGGATAGTCCCCTGTCGATATGTAATAGTAATTGCACAGCTTATTTTTTCTGCTCCCAGTGGCTTTGATTGTGTGGAAATAAATGTTGAGTACTATGAAGCAATTAATCCTCAGCTCCCCTGGGAGTTGGGTAGGTAATTATTGCTATCTTTAGCTTACACAGTGAGGTGAGCATCAGGAACTGGATGATTTGCCCTTGCCCCAGAGATCAAGGACAAGATTTTAGCCTTCTTGTATCAGGTAGATCCTTTTAATTGAAACATCCCACTCCTGCTCTTCAGATGTTTCATGTTCTGCACTGACATATCCACCCCTGCTGCCCTCACACCTTTTTGTCGTTAAGCAGGTGGAGATTTCCAGGAGAACGTCACTGGAAAACTTTTGGGGACAGCTGGGGACAGAAAGAGAAGAAAGTCTGAGCTTTCAGCCCTGCTTGGTTGTGCTCAACTCACTTTAGATTTTCCCTACGGCCACTCTGGTTTTTCCACTCCACGCAGAATAAGGGCACTTAAACCACAGGAAAGCACCAATTGTTTGTGCTTCGTGTTGCAAATAATGAAGTCCTGTAGGTGGATGGAATGGTCCTGTTTGCAAAACACCACAGCCAGTGTTTGCCTGCCTCTAATCCCCAACGCAAATAATGCACAGGAATTTATTTTACAGCTTGTTTATGGGATGTGGTGCTGTTAGTGTATTCAAAGAAAGTCACACAGTGGAAAGCAGAACAGATGCATTGTGCTGGCTTTGGAGAGGAGGCTAAATGGGGAACATAACCCCAAGGGCACAGAACAGCAAATCCAGCCTTCAGCAAACTGCTGCATGAATCAGCCCTCAAATATTGTCCTTCTAGACACCACTGCTGCTAGTCTTTGTATTTCTGATTGCCAGAGGCACAGAGGAAAAAAACATAGCCAGGAAACAATGTGGCTGCTTTTATTTACCTCTGCCATTAGTGTCCACCAAAATTTCTTAAATTTGTATGACATTTCCCCAAGCAGTTCTCAGAGAGAGAAGGCATTTTGTGAAGGACAAATGTTAACTACCTGTGAGGAAGAGGAGTTAAATAATGGTAATGAAGAAAGGCAGGCACAGAGAAGAGGCACCAGCCCAAGACAGTGATCATTGAGGTAACTGTGCTGCTACTGATGTGAAGAGGAATTAGATCAAGGCTTTCTGGAATTGCTCACGACTGAAATTAGGCAAAAAATCACCTTCTAGGCTGCAATATCAATTTATTAGCTGAGAGCCTGTTCAACACCAAGCAGATGCCACCTTCCAGCTCCAAAGTTTAGGAAAGACTTTTGCAGGGAGGTGTTGGATGGAGTCACAGTGAGGAGAGCACCAAGCTCCCACCAGCAGGGAGAAATGGAAGCTGAAGTGCAGCAGCTCAAAACAGAATCATGCTTTGGGGGAAATACATCTTGGAGTGGTAATACCTGAGAATTCCCAGCTTGATACCTGGGAATTCTCCTCTTCCCACCCACCCAAGGCAAAAATGAGTGTTTAAACTATGACCAGCTCTAGGCCACACCATAAAACCACAGTGCACCAAGGTTTTGAATTCTTCAGGCTCACACTGTTGTTTTAAAGAAGATACACAGGGATAAGAAGATGGAAAAAAAAGATGCCAAAGGCACGGCACAGGCTCCAAGCATGGGGCTCCAGAGAGTTTTAGGCTTTTCAGTCTGCACTGACACAAACTGGAGAAGGGAATGGGATTTCACTGATACAGGCAGTGCAAGATTTGGGGGCATGGGATGAAATGAGCAGGAGGTGGAGTCAAATCAAACAAATATTCTCCCAACGTTGTGGAATTCACTGTCTGCCTTGTAAGAAATTATCAGATTTTTTTAGAGAATTATCTGAATCCAGTGAAGAATTGATGAGAAAAAACATGAGCTTGCCCCTCTTTTATCTTGCATCTGGCCTGGGCAAAGAGTAACACCAGGATGATGTCTGGAGGGAGGCAGAGGTCCCACAGCCTGGTGTTGTTTCAGTGAGGCACAGAAGGGTGGAGAAGGACCAAAGGGTTTATTTTACCTGTTATATTCATTGTAAATTCTAACTGAAAGTAGCCAAGCCTCTCATTAATGCTCATTTGCATATTAACTTCCACACCCCTAAGGATGCAAATGAAGACACAACATTCCTCACATGCAGACTGCAAACAACAAAACCCCACCTGAAACAAGTGATTGTTCCACCCCTTTGGCAAGGCCAAAAATTACAGGATAGAAGGAGTCTGGATAAGATTAAATATGAAGAAGAAAGAAAAAAAGAGAAGGGGAAAACAGCTCTGTTTGCTCAGGATCAGTCAGTGGATTATGTCCTCCTTCACTGAATGCAACCAGATTTATGGTGCTGAAAACAAACTATTTGTGAATCTGTGGAAGTTCTTGTTGAACAGGACCAGACTTGAGAGCTGAATTGGTTTTAATCAATAATTAAACCCAGCTGCACCCAGCCCTTCTGCTCCCTGAGGATCAGCAGGATCACAAGAGGATTCTTTTCTGCCAAATTTCCACACCCTCAACACAGCAAATCCACAGGACACTCAATGAGCTGGACCTCGATCCAGCACAGTCCACAGGGCAAAATGTGCTGCAGACTTTTCCTGTAAAATCACAAATCCCTCAGATTGACTCCCTGCTAAGAACACAAAAAGCAGCACCTGCCAATACCTTGCTCCTCTCCTCCTTCCCTCCCTCCCATATTTTTCCTTAACAGGCTACTTGAAAGCATTCAGGCTGCATTAATAAATTAAATAAGGATGCTCAGAGTGGCTGTAATTAGTGGGGGGATGCAGTGACCAGCTAATCAGCTCTGCCCCTGTCATTTTAGGATCCAAACTGAGCTTTATATAGCTTTGCTGGTTGTTCAAACCTCTGTACAACTAATTGAAGTAATTAACATCTTGTCCCTCTTTTTACACTGGCAATTACAGGCCACCATGAGGCCTATGATGAGAAACAAGGGAGAGGATTGTGATATTTCATACCAAATGTGAAAAAAAAAAATAAATAAAAGAGGGAAAAATATTTTCAATGCCATAAATTCACATGCCTTTCCATAAAAGTGGGGAAAAAGACACTAAACTGGTTTTTTCTCACCCTTTGCAGGTTATCTTGAAGAAGTAGATGGTTTAGTGATTTGCTAACAAGAACTAAAGACTGGAAATAACTTTAGATTTTTACCCATTAAGCCTTTTCCCTAAAAATAGCATCTTTCTTGGTTGTGTCAGTAAATTGAAGAGCCTGGAATTAGGGAGCTGTCTCCAGGGCCTCCCATGTATGAGGATTTTGTTTTCTTTCTTTGGCAGGTGGTTTACAAGACAACAAATCTGTCCATCTGTTGGAGTTTGAAAATCTAGCGGGCCTGGGGAGAAAGGAACAGTGAGGAGGATATAATGTTTCTTATTTTTACCTTTATTGATATGTCTTATTTGGCTTTTTACACTAAAGCAAGCTTAGACCTGAGGCTTGTCTTGAGTTGAAAAGTGCATTACCCTTAATATTAAATTAAATGCTGCCCAGTGTGCTGGAAAGGGGAAGGATTTCCACATTTTTATTAAATTGTCTTGACCTGTTCTTTCAAACTGAGAAATCCAGAAATTCCATGTTAGGGCCTATGGCATGGAATTGTTCTGCCTTTTTCTGGGGAAAATGTGCATACAATTCACTGAATTGGGCCGGGATTTTTGGCCCATTTAACCACTTCTTACCATGCACAGAGTTATTTTAGAGAAAGCCAAATGCTTCAATCAATCAATCAATCAATCAATCAATCAATCAATCATTTCTATCCCTTCCCAGCAGTGCTAGGTCACATTCCCAAAAGAGGAAAGGAAAGGAAAGGAAAGGAAAGGAAAGGAAAGGAAAGGAAAGGAAAGGAAAGGAAAGGAAAGGAAAGGAAAGGAAAGGAAAGGAAAGGAAAGGAAAGGAAAGGAAAGGAAAGGAAAGGAAAGGAAAGGAAAGGAAAGGAAAGGAAAGGAGTAAATAGGGAGAAATAGAGAATAAGGGAGAAATAGGAGAGAAAAAGTAAAAAGAGGATAGAAGACGGAAAGAAAAAGAAAGATGAAAAGGGAGAAAAAGTAAAATGGGAAGAGAGAGGAAAGGGGGAAATAGTGAAAAGGAAATGTGAGAAATAAGAGAGAAAGGGAGAAGAGAGGAGGAAGAGGGGAATAAGAAGAAATAGGAAATAAAAAGAAAGGAAAAAATGGAAAAATATAAAGGGAAAAATGGAAAGGAGGGAAGGAGATGAGAAGGAAAATAGGAAAGGAAGGGTAAGGAGGAAAAACAGGAGAAAGAAAAGGAGAAGAAAAAAAAAAAAAAAAAAAGGAGGAAGGGAAAATGAATAAAGGTCAAAAAAAGCCGAGTGAAAAGGAAGAAGGAGGAAGGGGGAAGAAGGAGCCGGGGCAGCGCCGTTCCCGCGGCTCCGGCCGTACCTGGGCCGGGCGGGGGCGGTGCCGGGGGCGGTGCCGGGGGCTCGGCGGAGCGGGCTCGGAGCCGCTGCCTCCTCCTCCTCCTCCCGCTCCTCCTCCTCCTCCTGCTGCTGTTGCTGTTGCTGCGTGCCGAGCCGTGCCGTGCCGTGCCGTGCCGAGCCGAGCCGAGCCGAGCCGAGCCGAGCCGAGCCGTGCCCGCTGGATGCGCCGGCAGCCGGGGCGGCGCGGGGCCCGCGGGCAGCTGGAGGATGCGGATGCGGGGCTCGGGCAGGATGCGGATGCGGGGCTCGGTGCTGCGGGTGGCGGTGCCGCTGCTCGGCTGCCTGCTGGCCACGGTGAGTGAGTGACTGAGTGACCGCCGGGACCGCGGGACGCCTCGGGAAAACTTCGGGAACTTTGGGAGCGCTGGCGGGCGAGGGCAGGTGGATCTGCTGCTTTCGCTATCCCTCGGTTAACCTGGGAAAAAGCGATCGCTCGGTTTGCTTTTCGATTCACGTGTGCGTCCCCTTCGCGAGCGAGAGGATCCCTTTGAGCCGCAGGAATTCCCTTCGGGATTTTAGCGTTTTGTTTCACAACCGGCTGTGGTTTCGCTGTCATTCAGGTTTGCTGGCTTTCGGTTTGCTTTGGTTCCTGTTTAGGAGCTCCTTGCAAGGCTCGCCCCAAAGCTGGGGATAACGGGATGAGGTTTCCCCGAGGGGACACGGGGGCTGGGCAGGGGGCTCTGGGCAGGGATCCATCCCCCTGCAGCTGCCCTCCAGAAGTTGGGCAGAGCGCTGCTCTCCAGCACTCCAGAGCCGGGAGCAGGGGATGTGTCCGAGCTGCCGTGTCCCTCCTGGCTGTGAATTCCTCCATCTGGGATCAGGGGATGTGTCCGGGCTGCCGTGTCCCTCTTTGGTGTGAGTTCCCCCATCCAGGAGCAGGGGATGTGTCCGGGATGCCGTGTCCCTCTTTGGTGTGAATTCCCCCATCCGGAAGCAGGGGATGTGTCCTGTCCGGGTGTCCGGGCTGCCGTGTCCCTCCTGGCTGTGATTCCCCCAGTGGGGTCCGGGATGGGGACGGTGCCGGGTGGCTCGGGGCAGGCTGAGCACAGGGGATTTGTTTCTGTGCACACACACACACACACACACACACACAGGGTCACACGTGCGAGCAGAGCTGATGCTCCGTGCCAGCAGCACAGGGCACGGCTCCTGCACGCTTATCTGAGCTCCCCGCTCCAGGGAGAGGTGTCCCTGCCCATGGCAGGAACTGGAACTGGAGGATCTTTAAGGTCCTTTCCAGCCCAGACCATTCTGCAGTTCTCTGACTTCTCCGAAGCTTTTGTTCTCGCAGTTCTTCCCTCGCAGTGTTTGATTTATAACGAGACTGGTTTTAAGTCAGCAGGCTGGCATTGGGGGGAGATTTGGTGCTGGCTGTGGCTGAGTTTTCCTCTCACTTGCAACCTTCTCCCAGAGCTGTTTTCTCTCTGGAAGGTGAGGTTGCCTCCTCGGCATCCTGTAGGGCTGGGTGAGGTTGCCCACCAGAGGTGGTTCTTGGTTACAAGTCACCTGTGTTTGCTCTGCTGGGCTGATGACAGTGGCTGTGGTCACAGAGCCGTCATAGAATTGTAGGATGGTTGGAAATAAATATCAGCTGATTCCAAAGCCCTGTGGACAGGACAGCTTTCAGTAGACCAGTTGCTCAGAGCATCATCCAACCTGGTATTAAAGCAGAGTCAGACCAACCAAGCTGAGACTCAAGAGAGTGGAAGTTAACCCAGATGTGTCAGTGCATCACTTGTCTCCATTTTCTTCTCCCCTTGTCCCACAAGAAGTGAAACAAATGGGTTTAATCGCAATATTTTGGCTGTCACCATGAGCCACCCACCCATCTGTGTTGCCGAGGACTTTCTTAGAGGATGAACAGGTTGGGTGGATTAAACTACTAAAAAAAAAAAAAATAAAAGACCAGGCAATCAGTTCTTGGAATTCTACAGAGCTTGCTGTAGGGAAGATCCAAAATAGCCCATGTGTCCAGGGCTGGTGCTGGGGAAAGGAGAAGGGGGCAGCGTTCTCATCAGCTGCTGGAGCTGCTCCAACTCTTGCTTCCACTGAAGCCCTTGGCAAAATTCCCATTTCTTTAAAGACTGTTGGCATGAGGAGCTCCTCTGGGGCCGGATCCTGCAGAGGGTGAGGTCACACAGCTGCTGAAGTTCACCCTGCCCGGGGTGGCAGGATCAGGCTGTGGGCTGATGCTCTTGGGTTGCCATCCATCAGCACAAACCCCTAAAGCTTTGGGGCAGCACAAGGCACAGGCTGGGTGCAATGCTGTAACTGCTTCCTTTCTAACCCTTTTTATTATTCTGTTGTTGTTAATGTTCCTGGGATCTGGTTCACGCTGGTGGGTTAAAAAGATTCACATGCTCCTTATCAGCACTGATCTGCAAGGTGACTAATACTGAACTGCCTCAGTGCTGGAGAAAATCCCTGGTTTGTTTCTCACCTTAAACCTGGGATTTGGTGCTGATTTTTAAAGCAAAATTAGCTTTGTAGTCATAACCTGGCTCTGGGACCTGTGGTGGCTCAGCAGAGCTTGGTTGGTTTGGGTTTCTTTTGTTTAATTTATCGTGATAATTTTTATTGGTACGTCCTTGGGGGAAAAAAAAAAAATTCTGAACAAGTGGCTGATCAACAAGTTCAGCGCCATAAAACTGTTGCAGCCATGTGGTTTCTAATTGCTGTTATAAACTTTCACCTCTCATCATGCACGCTGTGGAGAAAAGGGAATTGGGCAGTTCTCATTTGCTGCAGTTCATCAGGCCACCCTCACCAAAGTCCTGCCCTCCTGCCCGGGGCAGCTTTGAAAAGTTGGAATAAAAGTGTTAGTGTGGACGTGGTGTAAATGCACATTCCCTTTTAGATTCTTCTGTGTTGGTTTTAGGGGTGTAATTAAGATAATTTGGCCTGAAGAGCTACAAATTAGACGCTTATTTTTTTTTTTCCAGTGTGTGTCTAGAGCATGAGATGTGGATAATTTGAAGCAGTTGGTGGAATCCACGTGCCTTCAGACTTCCAGCTCCTTGAATTAGCCAAATCTGCCCAGCTGGTGCAATTTGTGCTTTTCTTCAGAGCTTTGCTCTGTTCCAGCCTTGAAGTAGGGTTGTGATGGAAAAGAATGAAACAACTCAGATCTGATTCTCCATCAGTCTGAGTGCAAATGTTGGAAATGTGAGCAGTGTGGAAAAAAATCAGTGAAATCTGAGCTCATGGGACAACCACTTCAGCTGTGTCTGCGTCTCTTTCCTCCTGTCATTGACTGAGAATCTGGGAAGTGAGATAAAT
The DNA here is from genome assembly GCF_052056855.1 of Sturnus vulgaris. Lineage (NCBI taxonomy): Eukaryota > Metazoa > Chordata > Aves > Passeriformes > Sturnidae > Sturnus > Sturnus vulgaris. The sequence continues at coordinate 3,069,949 of NC_142243.1, read as the reverse complement.
AAATATACTTTTAAAAAAACAAGCACTGCATTTGGCCAAAAGACAAGGTGCACGCTGGAATCCTCCAGCTCAGTTCCTGCATCCAGCACAAAGACCCTTTAGCAATAACATGTGTTTAACAAAGGCCTTGCCACAAATCCTGAGTGTATCATTGGGTGTATGATTTATTCTATTAATGCTTGTATAAATGCATGACCGACTTTATTCAGGAGAACCAGTTGCCCAACCCTGTGTCTGGGTAGCTCTGAAAGCCTCTCTGCCTGTCTATAAAGCTGGAAGTTTTCAGAGAGGACACATAATCAGCAATAATAATATTGTGGGAGCTCTTATTTATGGCATAAAAAGGAAAAAATCTAAAATAGGGGCGGGGAAAACAGTATCTGAGGGGAAAAAGCATACTAGGGAAAATATTTAAAGCTGTTTCAAGCTGAGCTCTGAAAGCCTCTCTGCCTCTCTATGAAGCTGAAAGTTTTCAGAGAGGACACATAATCAGCAATAATAATATTTAGGAGCTCTTATTTAGGGCATTAAAAGGCAAAATTGTAAAATAGGAGTGGGGGAAACCGTATCTGAGGGGAAAAAAAAAACTTACTAAGGAAAATATTTAAAGCTGTTTCAAGCTGTGTTTTACTCCAGCTCAGCAGCAGGGGCATTCACAGCATCATTATCACATCCTCCCCGCAGCCCCGGGGTCTGTCTCCAGCAGGGAAACTCTGGACCAGCAGCCAGGAATTGTGATGGGCTGTAAAAGCAGACGAGTCCACCAGGGTGTTATTTAAAAAGCAGGATTTTTTTTTTTACCAGACACTCAGCGTCGGGAGGCAGGTGGGACCATGGACAGGGAAATCCACCTGGGTTGTGAATTTCGGGTGTGGAGGTACATTTGCCCCGTTTTTACAGCACTTTAAAGTTATTTTTTAAATATTTTTAAATTTTTCAACCCCTCGCTATTGTAGCAGCAGTGAGAGGTGTGAGAGCTAGAGGGCTGCTCCAGATAGAAATGCAAATTCAGGTGGGTTGCATTTTGTCCTGAGGGTGACAAAACATTTTGTTCTCGTTCTCAGTGCTCCACAGTGACTTTGTTGAGTGAGGTTTTTTTTGTCTCCTCACACTTGGCTTTCCAAGGAGGGATCGGGGCAGTCGGGGGATGCTCTGCACATTTGACAAGTGGAGAGTGAGTGAGTGAGTGAGTGGTGGGACCATGTCAGGAGGAGAGCTGTTTCAGCTGCAAGGCTGCCTTAGAAATGGCAAACGTGCAGAGTTTATATTCATGTTCAGGGGAGGAAAAAGGAAAAAAAAAAAAATAGAGAGCTTTTTGCCTTTACCAGATGGTCTCCAGCAGAAACAACTGGAGAGACTGATGGCTTGTCAAAATCAATCTTCCACATGATATGCTGATAGTCTGGGAGGAATGGGAATTTTCTGATGTTTGGGTTAGAATGTGGGCACAAATCTCTTGGAACAGAGGGAAGAGGGGCAGGACGGAGATCTCCCTGTTCAGCATCAGGTGTCCCATTTATTGCCAGCCTGGGGAAGGGCACCAGACACTGGAGATCGACAAGACTCGAGATTTGATGATCTTTATTTAAGTCAGACTTGAAGGAGATTTTTCACACCCTGAGTGGCTGAAATTCAGGAAAGGGCTCAGGTTATCTGTGCAGAATGAAAACTCTAAGGCAGGCTTTGGTGGGGAGCAGGATTCAGCTGGGTTTTAGAGCACAGGAGGTCACACCCTGCCCTCAGAGCAGGTCAGCACCAGCGTGGCAGTGTCACTTCTCTGCTGCAAATGGGGTCCCTGCTGCATCACCCTGCCTCAGGGGACATGGATTTGTGGTTTTCCAATGCCTGGGAAAGGCTGTGGGATTAAATATAGCCCCACTCCCTGCTCTCATCAGCTTTCTCTCTTCTGCGTTGGAAAGAAGAAGAAAGTCCCTTGCGAGAATCAAAATCTAGGAAATGCAGCCTAGAAAAAAATCTCAGGTCAGGGGCCAAAACCACAGACAAAATGAGCTGGAGGTGACTGGAGAGCCCAGAGCAGGAGGGGCTGGAGTTGTGCCCCAGCAGGATGGACAGACAGACAGACAGACAGAGTGGCCTGTGCCATGGCAGGGGTTTGTCCTCCTGTCCTGCCCTGGGCAGCCGGGCTGGTTCCCCTCTGCTGAGTGCAGCTGCTCCACTGCTCCCTCCCTTCCACACTCCTAGATGTTTTCCAGAAGTCACAAGCTCCCACAGCTTCAGCTGGGTGGGACCTCAGCCAGGAGGGGAGATGCTTTTTCCTCTGGAAATGAGATCTCAGAGGGCTGCAGTGGAAGAAAACCCAAACCTTGTGGTTTTTGGGAGGGCCAGGGATGAGATGCCAACCCTCAGACTGGCACCCAGGTCCTGTGCACGGCTGGAGAAGGTTGGTCCCCACCTGAGCAGCCTTTTTGTCACCATTCCCTTCTGCAGGACCCACAGCAGCCTTGGCTGGCTGCCTGAGAGCCCCAGGGATTTCTCTGGGCTGGTTCATCTCTCTGGGCACAGCCCTCACCTTCCCCATGGGATGGAAATGGGATGCAGGGAGAGTTCGTTCATTAGCACTCGGGAAGTGACTGGGGAAGGTTTGGAAGAGGAGATTTTTGAGGAGGGGATGAGCTCCCCAGAGCCATTGGATGCTCCTCTGTTCTAAAACCCATTTATTTGTTAAATGGGGCAATACCAGGCTGCTTCAGCACTGCTAGAAAGCCTAAAAGCTCCTGAAGATTAAAAAAAAACCAAAAAACCTGCAAACTTCCCTTCTGATGAGGACGTTAATACAACACAAATATTTTCCAGCCCAAAACTTCAGCTTTATTAGGAGCATCCCTTTGCCTGTAGCTTTGCCACAAATCTCTTTGAACCAGCTCACCCTCATGCATAAACCCTAACGAGGGGAAGAGCTATAATAGCAAAGCACTTATGTTTAATAATTGCCAATCTGCACAAATATAAATAGCCCCTGTGAACGAGGCCTGAGCCGCTGGGAGCGAGCAGGTGAGGTGAAGAGGAGCAAGCAGATGTGAGATTTCCTTGCCTCTGCTGTTTTTTTTTTTGTTTTTTGCTGTGGGTGCCAGGCTGATGAGGTGGCCCGAGGTCAGTGCAGCCCTGGCTGGAGGCTGCTGTGGGTGATTTGGAGCTGGTTGGTTTGAGAAGTGAATTTAGGGACGTTTTTGTGAGCGGGGATGTGTGCTGTGAGTTGCTCCAGGCTCGCATTAGTGCTGCTTTACTGGCACTTTATTGGGGCAGATCTTATCTCCAGCACTGACTGTATTATATATATATATATTTATATATCTATATATAGCATTTCCAGGATGTAAAAGCCTGTTCCTGTACAGGAATTTTAGAGACCCTGATGTATTCTAAATTAACACAGTCACTTTTTCAGTCAACTGCACCGGTGGATATTAGCAGCTCTAAATTCCTCCATTAGTCACATTAGGTGGATTTCTCCCCCCCAGGGCAGTCCCTAACTCTCCATTTCACTGTTTGCATTGCTGGGAGCTGGAGATTTACACTTCTGTAAATCTGTTTGGCATTTAAATTCCAGTGTTTGAGCAGAATTATGATTATTTTCTAATTCAGAACCAAACTTGGATTATTTTTTTTTTATATACTAATGAGTTTCACTAACTCATGATGTGGATGATGTGGTTTTGATAAACTCTCCTGGCTGTCATGGCTTGGCTCCATTGATTTGCATGGATTTAAAGTAGAGGTCAAAGGAATTGAATACAGAGATCCCAACTCTGTTTGCTGAGCCACCACCCCCATCCTGTTCTCTTTTCTTTTTAGCAGGGGTGTTCCTTCTCCTGTGTGATCTCCACAGTTTTTTTCATCCTCATCCCTGTCATTTTATCAAGAGGGACAGGAAAAAAAATCTATTTAAATACAATTCTTGTCTGGAGGGCAAAATATCAATACTTGGTGTCTCCTTTTGAAAGCTGAAATCTATTGGGTGTCTTTGAGGCTCCTGGATTCTGTGTTTAACAGATGTTTCCCTTAATGCCTGGTGATCTGGAACACCCCAACCAGCATGTGAGCAGTGTCCCCAGGGCCCTCACAAGTGTCACTGGCTGTCACAGATGCTCAGCCTGGGAGCTCCCTCACAGGTGGGATTCTCCTGGCAGATGAGGACACCCCGAGTTTGGCATTCCTGTGTGGGTGTCTGAGCTCCTGTGGGGTCAGCAGTGAAGGCAGGGTCAGTGATGCTGAGCACTTCAGACCACTGGAGGCACAGAAAAGTCTCCCCACATCGTCCCTGTGCTGACTGAAGCCCCAGCAGACAGTGGGGCTGGGAGGAAATGATCTTCAAGGTCCCTCTCAGCCCCAAACCATTGTAGGATTCTGGGACTCCTGTGATGCTGTGAGCACCAAAATTAAAGTTACCTCATTCTGCACTTTGCTGAACCCTCACAGACACAGTGGCACTTCAGTCCTTTGGCAGACACCTCTCTTTAGAGATCTTAAGCCTCCAACTGGTTTCTTGTGCTGTGTAAGAGTGAAAAAAAAACAAAAGAAATTTCCTCCATGCTTAGCTTTCCCTGCAGCCTGCTTTATTCCTTACCCAAGAACAGGTTTTATTTCATCTCTCCCAAGTGGCAGCTCAGACTTTGAGGAACACATCCCCTTGCCAGGCAGGAAGGAAATGAAATCAAATTAAATGCACTGGCTGTGATGACCACCATCCCCCCAAAAGAGGATCCATAACAGCTCTGCACATTTGCACCAAAATGAAAAGCAGCCTCAAGGCTGACCCTCAGCACTTTTATGCCTTTAGCTTGGAAATGGCCAGGATCCAAACCCTGCTGGGGATTACACCTCTGCCACCTTGATTTTGCCACAGCCACGTCCACCTCTCATTGTAAGTGAATGTGGTGATTTGGTGATTATTGTTGTATTTTCTACCCCATCCATTTGTCAGGGGAGAGGGGAACTTGTTCATCTTGCACATGGCTCTGTGGGACACATTCATTTATGTAATCGCCTCATTTTTTATTTTTTAAGTCACCTTTCACTGCCCTCTGGAGCTTCCTGAGTGGAGATTAAACTTATGCCTGGTTTCAAGTGACTAAAGCCACTTCATCCTGCTCGCCTCTGAGTGGCTGGGCTCAGTCCTGAGCTGTGCCTGGTATTTTTTGGCTGCTTTTTTTCCCCATGTAATTTGGGACAATTCAGCAAGGAATGATGTGGCTGCTTTGCTCCCCTTGCCATGTGCTGGGAGTTCTGTGATGGAGCTTTAGGATTCTCTCCCTGAAAGTTCATGGGGTTTTCCTGTTGCCCTGGGGTTATCCCAAAAGCAAAATGCAAAAGAGCCAACACTGAGTCAATTCACTTGTTTCCTCCCACATCTGCATCCATCTATTTGTTTTTTTTTATCATTTTCATCCTGCTTTTTAAGAATAATTAGGCTTTTCCAGCTGTTTTCACAATAGGAACAGGTTGTCTTTTGGCTTGACATCAACAGAGGCAGAGAAAAACGCTGCTGAGAGAGTTCCCAGCTTTCCAGGGCACCAAGAGAAGGCCAAGCACTACAGGAGGAATTTCTGATGTGCTCAAGTGTCCACTGCAAGGCTGAGTGCGTTTTTGGGAAGGGAATATGACATTAAATACATCTGCAGAGCCATGTGGGTCTCAGCCATGCCCTTAATTCCAGTGATCCCTCTCAAGGAAATTTTTCCACCCTTTCTGCTCTTCTCTCTGCTGCCTGACTCTCCTTGGACAGTTTGGTTTTTGCAGAGTTTCTCTGTGCAAAGTTTTTTTTCACCTGCTTTGTGGTTGGGGCACAGGAATTGTTCAAAAAGTTTTGTTTTCAGCAACATCTCCAGCAAAATAAAACTTTGTTCCTCCTTGCCCCTCTCTCTCCTCCCTTTCCAGGGAATTCACATAGCACAGGGTGTATCAAAGGTTTTTCTTTAGGCTTTTTGTGTGCAATGCAGATGAGGAAAAGTTTTATCAAGAGAAGTAACAGCTTATATTGGAACGACTGAAATAGATATTTATATATGTATATATATATATATTTATGCTTATAAAAAATGTGTGCTTTCAGGTATAGCAATGCTTCCTGAGGGATAAAAGAGGAAGAAAAGCTTAGTAGCCATTGCTGTGGATTTAGCCTGAAAGTATTTGGGATAGTATGAAATTAGAGTGCTGATTGTGGAGGGTGTCCTGTGGCAAAACCACTGCTCCCATCCTTCATGCCACAGACCTAGAGCCAAGCTCCCAAATCAACATTCATGGCTCTTCTGAGCATTAAACCTCTCAAACTCCGTGGATTTTATGTCATGCCACAGTTTCCTTCCCACCTGCTCACTATGCTGCTGCAGAGGTGATAACTCTTCACATCCCCACAAAGGGCTGGGGTCCCACCAGCTCCTCCCTGCCTGGGTGATTTCGTCTCTCTGCAGATGTTAATTGCTCTTTTTTCCTTTTTATTTCTGTAATTAACAAACTTGGCAGAACTCAGAACAATTTTTTCAGACCCACGAAATGCATAGCTGGAAGTTTCCTCGCTGTATTCCAGGGGTAAAGAGCCTTAAAAGCTTTTTTCTGCCTCTAGCTGTGCTAGTCAGTCTAACAAAAAAACCCCATGTGTCATATATCAGCAGCCAGTCCTGGCTAAAAGAGCACTTAATAAAACTCTGGTTTGAGATTTGCTTTTAGAGATCCATTCATCTTGGTCCCTTCTTCTTTTGGAGATGGTTCATTGGTGTCTGCCAGAGGCTGAAGGTGCTCTGGAAGTGTGTTCTGCACTGTAATTAAATTTATACACCATGAGGAAGGGACTCCTGGTGTTGGTGTGAGTATTTGTGCCTTCCACCTCAGCTGTTGTTTTCATTTGGGTCTCACAAATTTGGGGATATAAGGCAGGAACAACTTTTCTGTCTCCTTCAATTGTCTGCCAACACAGGGCTCCCATTTTAACCATACAGTTAATTACTTTAATTTTCTTAAAATCCACCTTTTTGCTGTGCTGCTTTCACTGGAAAGCTGTTCCCAGAGCCTGGTGTTAGCCAAGCCCTGATGGCTTTGTAGACAGAAAAGGAAATTAGAGCTGGAGCTCACTGCCTTGGGTCTACTTGACCTGAGCCTCAGAAATGCCTTAAGGGATCAAGAAAATATCTGGAAATGTTTTTTAAACCCAGCTATAAAGCTGAAGCTTTGGTTGTCTGTGCAAATTTGTTTGCTGGGTATTGTTGTTACAGGGAGGTGAAACAAAGGCAGGATTTATTGAGGGGACATCTTGCAAAAACGTTCAGTTGAGTTGTGGAAGAAGAGGAAAGCAAAGGCTGAGGAAAGGTTTTGTGCTCCTGAAGGGAAGGCTCTTGCAACTCAACAGCACTGCCCCTGTTCTTTGGAAATTGAGATAGGAAAAGATCCATGGGGCTGTTCAGGCTGTGGGAGAGCTCAGGGTCTGGCCAGCACCTCTGATCCCAGCATGGAATTGTCTGGGGAAGAGGATGGAGGCTGTAGGGAACCATGGGCAGGAGTCCTGAACCCCAGCTGCAGAGGGGTTGGGAAGCACAGCCTTTGGGACATCCACTGTGGAATGATCACAAATCTGAGCTCAGTCCCCCTGGCTCTGCTGATCCCACCTGGATCACCTGTGCCCAGGAGCTTCCCAGAGCTCCAGCACTCCCAGGGCTGTTCCCTGTGCTGGGAATGCTGAGCAGCCCAGTGCACTTCTCTCTCCTGTACTGCCTTTTTCCGTGGACTTTTTTATCTCTGCAAATTGCTCTAATTGTGTAACCCCCTCCATTCCTCTCTGCTGCAGATCTGACAGGATTTGTGAAGCTCTCATCATCACCATCATCATCCTCATCAAACAGCAGCTGTGTCTTTGAGTCTTGCTTCCTTCCCCTCTGTGGGACTGCTGAGGAGTCAAATCTCTCTTTCCAGAAAGGGAGTTTAAATGCTTGGCAGGTTGATGCCCCTCTCCTTTATAATGATTTCTTGCGTGTGCCAGTTCACCACTCAAACTTCCTGGGCTGTCAGCTCTGAAAACAAGTATTAAATATATATTGCAGCCCTGGGAGGAGAGCCCAACCAGTCAGAGAGCAATGGACCTAAAAATAAATGCTGATTTCCCTTGCAGAGTAGCCTGGGGAAAAGTACAGGCAAGGAACAGCATCCACTGGGGCAACCAGCAGGAGAAGGAGATGAACCAATAAATTCAGCTACAGATGGAGAGTTCAGGGTAAAGCTGGGAAGCTCAGCTCAGTTCCAGACTCTGAAAATGAACTTTCTGCTGGGGGTGGTCTTGTGGCTGAATGCCTAAAACCCAACCTGGAAATGAGACTTATTTTTGCCTTGTTTCTTTTCATTTTTTTTCTGCCTACATCCTGAAGGCATTGTAATTAATGTTTGGCTAGATTAGCATTGCTAATTGATGTCATGGGAATGATGTGCTTACCCCCTATACACGTGGACTCGTGATGACATCAGGGAATGGCAATTTTTATTTTTTTTTTGCATGGAAGTGTTTGGAAAAATTTCTTCTCCGAACGTGTTGTCAAGCTTTGGAATAGACTGCTCCTGCTGGTGATGGAATCCCTCTCCCTGATTGTGTTCAAAAATGTGTGAAGGTGGTGCCTGGGGACATGGTTTAGTGGTGCAGTGCTGGCTTTTTTGAGTGGACTCAGTGATCTCAGAGGCTTTTCCCAACTTTAAGGATTTTGTGATTCTAAGGTAAAGGGCCAGTGCTGGTGCAGGAGTGTTGTACACTCAATGGAATTGGATTTAGTGTGGGGAGGTTTGCAGCAGGGAGGGAGTGAGATGTGATCCTGTTCCCAGTGCTGGGCTCACCCTCCTGCTCTCCTGTCAGGAAAATCTGACCAAGGTAGAACCACCTTGAGCAGGAGCAAAGCATTAGTGCAGCTATGGATCTACCTGGCAGTGCAGGAATGGGGGCTTGGGGAAGCTTGGAGCTGTGTCTGTGCTTGACTTTCAGGCAGGTGACAATAGGAGATGGGAACAGGTCATCCTGGAAAGAGGAACATTTCCTGTGGTTTAGAAATTAAAATCCAGTGTAGAAATCCAGTGTGGATGGTTGAGAGGGGAGCAGGATCTCTCAAGGGGTCTGTGTAGTCATCACAGAGTCATGGAATGGTTTGGCTTGGAAAGGATCTTAGAATCATCCCATTCCACCCCTGCCATGGCAGGGACACCTTCCAGTGTCCCAGGCTGCTCCAAGCCCTGTCCAGCCTGGCCTAGGACACTGCCAGGTCTAAGGGGCATGCACAGCTTCTCTGGGAACCTGTGCCAGTGTTTCACCATTCTCACAGTGGAGAATTTCTTCTTGACATCTAAAAAATCTCTCCTCTTCGTTTAGAGCCATTCCCTTGTCTTATATCTCTCTGTCCATGTAAAAAATTGTTTTCCCTCTTTTTTAGAACTCTCCTTTAAGTACTGGGAGAGTTCAATGGTGTCTCCTCAGAGTCCAGTCCCACCAGTGATGTGGTTTTGCCAGATCCCTTGTAGAAGGCTCTCACTGATGATTCCTCTTTTGACAATCTTCCTCTAGGCTCATTATTATGGAATTTGTGCATGTGTGGACACGCTGGGGATGTGTCTGTGTGGCAGAAGCTCAAAGCCAACTGGAGAGCTTTGCTCTATGTGTGCAGGGCTCACTGCCCTCTCCCAACATCACCCCTTGTTTTGGGGGATCCATCCACAGCAGCCTCAGGCCTTCCTGTGCCAGCCAAGTGTCCTGGGGATCATGGCCATGAAGAAAGGAGTGTTTGTCAGGGAGCAGAGCCAGGGAATGGTTTCCACCAGGACTGTGCTCAGTGGTCACTCAGGGTTGGGTGACAGCCCCAGCATGGTGTTTCACCCAGCAGATGTGGTCTGTTTCCTGTTGAATAATTGGAATGGAGAGGAGCATGAATATTTCTGATTGTCCTTGTACAAGCAATAGAGGATCTCATCCAGACTCTTCACACCGTGCTGAAATAACAACAGCAAAATTAAAACTTGTGCTTCACACCAGGAAAGATGCAGTGACCACCTCCAGCCCCACATGCACAGGGACATGAGCTGCTTACAAGGGGCAGGAGGGAGAGAAACCTAAAATTGAATTTGTACCCTAACAGTGAGGTCTGCAGTGGGGAGCCCATTAAAGTTCTGCAGAGCTCACCAGTGAGTGACTGGAGCTGCCTTCTGAGACTGGGGCATGTGGCCACTGGGAAATGAGATTTAATTCATCTTAAGGCTTTAAGATATAAAGATATAAAGTGGTCTCTTCACATTAGACCTTGCTGACTCTTTGTCTTCTAAAGGAACTTTCCCTTAACAAAAACTCTAACCTTTCACTTCATCTCAGCAAGGTGGATTATTTTGTGAAGTTGAGAGGGGGTAAAGGGATTTTTCCTTGGAGATTTTCATTCTTAGTCAATGAGGAAAAAAAAACAGAATAGTCTTTCCTCCTTTTCTTCCCATCAAAAAACTGGATATATTCAGAAGTTCTAAGTTATTCTTTCTTAACAGAAGAGTGAATAAATGAAGAAAAAACCCTTGTTTTTAAACTTCCTTTTCAGGCCAGAAAATGGTCAGGTTGTGCCACATCTTTAATTGACAACAGAACCATTTTTGGGAAGGAGGGAAATGCCACTTTGCTGATTCTCAGGCTGTCAGTCTGACCCGCTCAGAGAAGGGATCACGACCTGTACCACGGATGAGATGGTGGAAGAGTTTCACTTTTGAAAGTTCTGTCACAGCTATCAGTTTCAAATCTATTCAGCCTTGGGGTCTGTAGTTCTCTAACTCCCTTCAACAGCAGCAGACTTTGTTGGGGAAGAACTTTTTCAGGCTTAGAAATGTAATATTGGGCTAAGTCTGGAGTCTAGAAGTATTTAAGAATCTAAGAATTCTTAAATTCTGCTGGGATCAGGTGTCTCCTGCAGGGTTTATCAGTGGGCCATGTTTCCCTGCAGAATGGTGGCATTTAAGTGGTGTGATGGAAAGCAGCACTCCTGGGTGTCAGGAGGGAGAGAGCAGGAGGAGTGCAAGAGAAAAGCTGCATTTTCTTCATTATGTGGGGGACACACGAAGAGCAACACTTGTGTTCTTGGCTTTGACCTGCAGATGGTTAATTCAGCCTAAATCAGCACCTTGTGGCTGAAATCATTTTACTGGAGCTGAAAATCGTGTCTTTCCTGATGGAAGTGGCATCTGATCTCCTCTGTGTCTGTAAGGACAGAGTTCCTGTGGCAGTGCTATTTCAAGGGAATTCCCAAAGGATCACTGCAAACAGCACGAGTCTAAGAACTCATCTCCAGCATCTCCCCCAGCATCCCTTCCCCTCACAGGGGCTGGCAAAGAACACGGGGAGATAAAAGCCCTCAGGAATTTGGCCACAAATTCATTGGCCCTTGGAATTTAACTCCTGGCTGTGCTTGGGAAAATCCTGCCCTGCAGCCACCACCACCCTGGCCAGGATAAATCAGCTTAGGTTGCTGACGTGAGGGTCCCACTGTGGGATTAATGCTCCTGGAAGTTGTGACAGGAACAACCCAGGGAGGCTGAAAGCCACGTGTGGCACAGGCAGCACATCCCAGTGACCCCAGGGATGTGGGGTGCTCCTCAGGGGACACCTCGAGGGGGTGTGACCCACCCCTGTCCTTACCCTGAGCTGGGAATTTTGTGGTCCCCATCTGGAAAAGCAAGAGGAGTGGGTGATGATGCTTGGGAAGAAAATGCTCCTTAACCACTGGAGTGGGGGAAATCTGCCAGGAATGGGTCCAGCCTTTGGCCTGACAGCCCTGCCAGGACAGTGAGAAACATTTCAATTGTCTACGAATATAAAAACACAGCCAAGGAGATGAAATTAAATGTATGGAGGTTCTTAGCATAGGAAATTCCCAGGATTCAGCAAACTGAACTGCAGCAGATTCAGGGAACGAGCTTTTGTCTCAACTTTTACAGACGCTCTGTGTGTCCTACGTGGCTTTTTGTGATCCATAAATGGGGTGAGGAGAGCTCAGGTGGGGCAGTCTGCAAAGGGTTACACAGGGTTTGGCACAGGGGTTTGGGGAATGGGGAATGGGATGCCAGAGTTTGCCACGCTCCCTCTGTAATCAGTTAAGTGCTCTCACTCTGATAAGTAAAGTATGATTTTAATTAAAAAGCCATTCCAGCTGGATTTAATTCTTATGCCATTGAAGAGGCAAATTGCTTTGTGTATAAGGAGAAAAAAAGTGTGATTGTCATGTTCCAAAGAGTTTTAATCCACAGTGGCTTGGATCCTAGGTCAGGGATAATTTCTCTGCTTCTCAGAAGTAATGTGATTTTTTTTTTCTCTCTCTCATCTTTAAGACATCCCTGCTCTGACTCCATGTGTTAAGGAGTTCATTGTGCCCCTCCAGGGGGATGCTGCACTCAGGGGAGCCAACTTTGATTTTTTTTTTTGCTTTTAAATGAAGGCTTTTCAGAGAAGATCTGCACATTTTGCTGTACTTTGATGCTGAGGAAAGCAGTTCCCTCTATTTCATATGCTGTGTTTAATTTTGTGGAGCAAAGCCTGGAGCTGGTGCTCCACTGAATCTAAGGGGTTTCTGGCCCTACTTGGTGGAAAGTGTGTATTAACCTAGCAGAAAATAAAGATGTTATTTTGCTCTTTATACTACTCGGTCTTATGTGGTCCAGGTTTAGCTGTGGCTTGAGTTGCTGTCAAAATCCTCCAGAAACAACTGTCTGATATCAGCTTGTGTCACCAGGGAGATGAATGACACAAATCTCCCCCAAAGCTGATACACAGAAAAGAGCAGAAATACAGCAAGGTGATGGCTATCAACTCAATCCAGAACTCTGAAAGGTCTTGCAGATAAAAAAATAAAATTATTCACTTATTTTGTTAATCCACCCACAAGAATATTTCCAGGCTGTATAACCACAGCTATGGTCTGGAGTGTCACTGTAAATCAGTGGGGCAGGGTTACTGAGTTTGATTTTCCTCAAGCTCTTTGCAAGGCTCAGTTCATGGATGGCTCCATGCCCAGGTTGGGAAAGCTGTGGAAGGAGAATGTTCCTACCCTGCCTGCAGCCCTGTGAGCATGGCAGGCACATCCATTAGCTGTGACAGTAAGCACAGCTATAATTACAGCAATAACAGGCTTTACATTAGCACACACGCCTTGGAAAAAGGTACTAATGATTTCAGGCTTTTGATTTTAGGCTTTGTTGCTTCTTCTCCATCCTCATCCTGTTCTGCTGCTGCTGTGTGATTCCCTGAAGCCCAAACCTGGGAATTTAGGAGTGAAATTAAGGGGAAAAGCTGCATTTCCACACTTGGAGAAGCCACTTTTTCCCAGAAATGCTCACAGCCTGATAAACCTGTGAGGGATGCACGAGGCACAGCTGGATCCTGGTGCTGGTTTGGCTGTGATTTGAAAGTGCCATAAATTCTCATCTACACAATCTGGTCCTCAGTAACACGTGCAGGGCTGGGAATGGGATGTTCTGGGCAGGAAGCTGCCCCTGGGGGCAGGAAACCCAGTTAAGGGGGGTTAAGGTAGGAACCAGAAGATGGTGAACACAATGTTCACTGCAGTGGGCAAAGCACAGGCTGTGGAACAGAAAATCCTCATTTTTCACTGGCTTGGCTGGTGGGCTGTGGAGCTGGGAAGAGTTTCTGAAGGACTCCTGACCTTAAACATGGTTTTGCTGTTGGGAATAGCCTGAGCTTCTTGTCTGGAAGATCTTCCCTTGCTGGACCAACCTCTGCCATGGCAGGGTGAGCTTGTGCCACTGAGAGGCCTTTTCAGCTCTGAGCATCCTCAGGAAAAAGGCTGAACTCTTCCAGAAAAGTAAAATAATTGGGTTGTGAAGTCCCAGCCTTGAAGATGCTTTTAAGGTCCCTGCTCCCAAGTTTAGAGCCAGATGAGTCTGATAAACCACGAGCAGTGCAATCCTCTTGTATCTGCTGGGGCACCTCAGAATAGCAAAAGGGTTAAAATGGGATCCCACAGCAGGTCTTCAGGCACAGGGACTGCACAATCCATTCACTTTTGTAACATTTAAATAGTTCCTGAGAGGCAGATGCAGCCAGAGCTCACGGTGTCCCCAGCCCCAGGCTGGGTTTGTGGGGTCCAGCAAGCCCAGAACTGATGACATGGATGTTCTTCCTTTGAAGAACAGAAAACAGCCAAAAAAAAAAAAAAAAAAAAAGGTAGGAATGGTGTCTCTTCCCTGGAATTTCAGGACATCCTCATTCAAGATGGATTTCTTTCTCCCACACATGGATCAGAAGGAGATGTTATGCAGAGGACAGGGAGACTCCAGGCATCCTTCATTTTTAGTAAGAATAGGATCAGATCCTCCTTCTGTCCTGTAAAAACATCCTGAGGGTGGGACTGGATTGCAGATTAAGGTGTCAAACTCTGCTTTTGTGGTCACTGGAGCTTTGAGGTTGGATTTGTCTGCCCCCAGGTAGGGCCTTGTGCCAGTTCAGGAAGCTGAGGGCTGCAGAGGGGACAGGTCCCTCAGACACCTTTTCTTGGACCATGGGCTCTCCCAAATTCTTGAGAATTTCACCTGGGACTTGGCAGCAAAACCAGCAGCAAAAATCATTAAATTATTCAGGGGAGAAAAAACAAAACAAAACAAAACAAAAGGTTGAATTTCACATTTATTTATCAGCTGGATTACAGAGGTTTGGCATCTTTCTTCTCTGTGCCACCAAGGTGACCTGAAGGCTGCTGCTGCTGCCCCTCTGTTGGTGGGATCACAGAATCATGGAATCATGGAATGGCTTTGGTGGAAGAGATCTTAAAGTTCACACCAGGATGTACTGACCATGAAAAAAAAGAAGATACTGCAAGTTTCCTAATGAAACTTTGGGAACCGACAGCACCTGTGGCTCCAGCTTGATCAATATGATTTTTCTTTACCTCTTCTTGCTCCATGACATGGATAGTTAGACCTTGACCTGAATTTTTCCAACCCAAAGGTGTTAATTGAAGAGAAGTGGAGTTTTCAAGGCCATCTGAGCAACATTTCCTCCTCTTACAGTTGAGAACATCATTGAAACTTCCTCATTTAAATGTATTTTTTTTTTCCAAGCAAGAGCAAAGTGGCCTTTCATGAATGGAATCCAGCATCTACTTGGGAAAGTCCAAGGAAAATGTAACATCTCAGTGCCTGGGCCAAAATTTGACATCAAAACCCAGGAAGTCTGTGCAGTTGGAGCTATATTAAGATTAGAGTAATCCCTGATGGGAAGGATAGATTATTTTATTTGGCAAGTTATTAAAAGCAGCTAATATTCACCAGTTACCTCCAGTAAATCGAGTCCAAGTACCTGTTTCTGATAAAATGTAACTTGTGCTCTGCTGAACTCTTATTTTAAGGGGCTGAGATGGGCAGCCCAACACATTTCCCCTGGCCCTGGCTGTTATTGGAGATAATCTGGAGAGGGTTATGGATTTTCAGAGGTTTTCAGTTCATGTCCCATTGCTCTTTACTCTGAATTTTCTGATAGCAAAGGGCCTCTGAGCACATTCAACACCTGGTTAAGTCACCTGAACGTGCTCCCAGTGGCTACTGAGATAACCTGAGGGCATCCAGAAGGATGCAGAGCTCCTCTACTTCCTTTTGTGCTTCCTTTCCACACCCTCCTCTGGTTTTTATTAGCCTTTTAAAATTCTTGACGTGATGTCATGGGACAAATCTTCCCAGTGCTGTGTAAAAAAAGGAGAATTTTCTTCTTGTCCTTCCTCTCTGCTCAGTTTATCCAGCAAACACTCGTGTTTGCCTTTTGCCAGCAGCACGCACTGGGAGTTCATGTGGAATTATTTACCACTTTTAATCTCCAAATTCTCTGCCACATCATTTCTTTCCCAAAATCTGGGCTGCTGTGCTGGAGGTCTGTGCTGAGTCTGTTCTTTCTCGAGTCCAGGTTCTGCATTTGGCTGTGTTCAAACAGATCTTCTCAGCCAGCTTTTACAAATGCTCTTAGGTGCAAGTTATCCAGGCCTGCTAATTTGAAATGTTTATCTCTCGTGGATGCTGTTTAACATCTGCCTTTGTTACTAATGAGCTGGAAAAAGCTTCTCCATCATCCTCAGAGCCATGCATGTTGCCCTGCTGCTTTCCAAATACAGATCAAAATTATTACATGTTGAACTTTCTTCTACTGGAGTGTAAAGCCTGTGAAATTTTGTTTGTTGTAATGCTTTTGTTAAAAAAAATCCAAAAAACTACAAGGAAACCAAACTCAAAATAAATCAAATTATAAAAATGACAAACAACAGAACACAAAAAAAACAACTAAAAAATATTAACTTCTCATTAATCCCTTATCTTTAGCAGCTGCAGAGTTTTCCTGATATCTTCAGGTTCTTATATAATGCTTCTAAACTTCATGATGTTTTGTTTGTATTTCCTCATCTCTATTTGCCTTCGTTTAGTAAACACTGGGTTACTGGTTCACTTATTTATTTTCACTTCCGATTCTCCCCTTTTTAATTCATGGTTGAGCTGGGATGAAGTTTTTTTTTCTCCAAGTTAATCATTTCCATTGGGAAACTGTGCCTGGATTGGATGACCATTGTGTCTTTGGTGGCCTTCCAGGAGAACCATGACCTGTGTGCAAAAATAACCTGGTCTGGTGGAAAATGTCCCTGCCCACGGCAGGGGCTGGAATGAGAGGAGCTTTAAGGTCCCTTCCAACCCAAACCATTCCATGATTCCATGGTTTCATAAACAGGATAACCAAGAGGAAGTGGTGAAGGAGGCTCCTCATCCTCAAGCTGGTGCCTGGTCAGCAGGAGGAGGAGTTTTTTTGTCAGGATGCAGAGATCATGAGAGGAAGATGGGTTTTATTACAGAAGCATCATTTGGGGGACAGCAGGGATATTTTAAAAGGCTCCTACAACATTCTGGTGGTGCTTTCTGGAAGACAGGGGTGGCAATCTGGCAGTGGGAATAGGATAATACCACCCTAAGGGTGGTGTTGGGATGGTGTTCCCTGGAAAGGTGCAGAGGATCAACAGAGCAGAGCAGTGATCAATTCCCTACAACAACTCTTTACTCAAAACCCAACTTCAATAAACACTGATCAGCACAGGGAAATTTCCCACAGTCCACAGAGAGGACCTGAGAGGGAAACCTCATTCATTTCACAAGGGGGGGTGGTTTTAATGTTATTGTGAGCAATTTAAGTGCTGTTTCATTTACAGATTTACACTGGGTACAATTAATAAAACCAGAGAAGAAAAAAGAATGTGCTGTATATTAAAGTCAGTTTTCAGTCAGGAGAACACAGGCAAAGGGGGATCTCCTGTTGGGTATCACTGTTTGTGGAGATATCTCTGTGTTTATAGAATATATTTCCCTTCATGGGGCATGGATGGCAGTTTAAGAACTTGGCTGGGTTTTGTCAGTTAATGTTTTTAGAGAATTCTTGGGCTATGTTTGTTATGTGTCCACGCTTGAAATGTTCTTGTGGTGGATGCCTTCTGTGGGAAATCTGGGATTTCCTGAAGTGTGTGATGTGGCCAAGAAAACTCTGCTCTGCTCAAGGTCAAACTCTGGAGGGAAGAGGGGCTGGATTTCTTAATTGTTATTATTTTTATTCTTTAATGAAGCACCCTAATCCTTTAGGATGAGTTTTGTGGTTATTTCCTCTAAGGTATTTCGTGATTAGAAACTTTGATGGCAGCTCAAGCTATTGCAGAAGGAGTTCTTCAGGAGTTTTTAATTTGCTTGTGCAATTTCACCTCTGCATCCACAGAATCATAGAAATGTTTAGATTGGAAAAGACCTCAAAGATCATCAAGCCCAACCCTTAATCCTGCCAACTCCATCCCTCAACCATGGCCCAATCCAGAGCACTCTGAAGCCACGAGATTTATCCTTCTTGATTGGGTAAACTTGGCTGGATTCATTGTGAGTCATCCATGATCTGGCTTTGCAGGTGTCATCTTATTTCCAGTTGCATCCTGAATTAAAATCCTGACAGGACAGTGCTGCTGGCTGGGGGTTACACGTGAAGATCTTACACTGGTTGCTCTTCAGGTGCCATGGGGACAAGGTTTGGTGGTGGATTTCACAGTGCTGGGTTAATCACACACAATCACACACAGAATCACACACAGAATCACAGAATTCACAGAATCACCAGGCTGGAAGAGACCTCCAAGATCATCGAGTCCAACCCAGCCCTGACACCTCAACTAACCCATGGCACCCAGTGCCACATCCAGGCTTTTATTAAACACATCCAGGGATGGTGACTCCACCACCTCCCCGGGCAGACCATTCCAGGACTTTATCACTCTTTCTGTGAAAAACTTTTCCCTAATATCCAGCCTAATTTTCCCTTGGCACAGCTTGAGACTGTGTCTGGTTCTGTCAGTGCTGCCTGGAGACAGAGACCAACCCCAGCTGACACAGCCACCTTCCAGGAGCTGTACAGAGTGACAAGGTCACCCCTGAGTCTCCTTTTCTCCAGGATAAACACCCCCAGCTCCCTCAGTTGTTCCTCACAGGGTTTGTGTTCCAAGCCCCTCACCAGCCTCGTTGCCTCCTCTGGAGTTTAGGAGTCCTCCCTAAACTGAGGGGACAGAACTGGACACAGCACTCAAGGTGTGACCTCACCTGTGCTGAGTCCAGGGGCAGAACCTCCCTGCTCCTGCTGGCCACACCATTCCTGATCCAGGCCAGGAGCCATTGGCCTTCTTGGCCACCAGGGCACACTGCTGGCTCCTGTCCTGCTGTCCATCAGTGTCCCCAGGTCCCTTTCTGCCTGGGCACTGTCCAGCCACTCTGTCCCCTGCCTGTAACACTGCAGGGGGTTATTGTGGCCAAAATGCAGGACTTGGCACTGGGATTTATTAAACTTCACCCTATTGGACTCTGCCCATCCATCCAACCATTCCAGGTCTCTGTGCAGAGCCCTCCTCCCTTCCAACACATCCACGCTCCCAGCTTGATGTCCTCCACAAATTTACTAATGAAAGACTCAATAATGGTTGGACTCAATGGTGTTAAAGGTCTTTTCCAACCTAAATTATTCTGTGATTCTGTGATGTCAAGGTCTGTTGTTTGACTGGTCCTGTCAGCTGTGCAAGCCCTCAGAGAAAAATAAAGCCACAGTAGACTGATTCTGTGATTCCCTGATTACTTTCATTCCGTCAATGTCCAAACTTCCTGATGTGTGAAGACAATACAGTTTTTATTAAAAAGGGAATTCCCAGCAATCTGTGAAACTGGGTAGTCCTCAGTGAGGTTCACCCATGTGCGTGTGAGCTGCTGGGCTGCATGAATGGAGAGGAACTAAAATGAGGAAATGCTGGTTTGTTGTTTTTTTTTTTAAGAATTCCTTTTTTATCATTTAGTGTTGATTTTGTAGGGCAAGGCTGTATTTTGACCCTTCTGTTTCACCATGAATATCCAAAAGCTATTGGAATATGTGGTGTCACTTCAGGAGCTGGAGGGGATGGAGGGAGATGCCATTTTCTGGGAGTTTTCCTGCTTTTCCTTGGGGTTGATGTTATTCCTTGCAGTTCATCTTCCCTGTTCAGCTGTGACTCTGCAACACAAAGTTCATCTGGTGCACTGATATTTTAACTTGCTGAAAGGTGATTACATCACTAAGACTTAGATAAAGGACCTGGAAAATCTACCCTGGGTTTCTGTTCCTGACAGAAGTTTTTGTCCTCCTCAGCTTTATGCACTTTTCAACCCACAAAATCAGAATTTCTCAGAAGTTTTTTTTTTTTTTTTGCCTATTTTAGTTCATTTTCCACAGAGGCTGGGCTGAGCTCATAGACAACCCTTCTTACTTTTGGCTGCTGCCTATGTTAGGCTGCAAGTAAGATAAACAATAAACTGGAATCAAACTTTTGTTTTGGTCAAGGGAAAAGAAGTAAATAATCCCTGACAGACTTTTAACTGGAGCACGTGTATCTGTTCTGGGGTAAAAACACTTGAAATTGGAGTCCAGGCAGGGCCAGAAGAATGATAAAAAGTCTAAAAAATGCTGTGGAAATAAAAAAAAGAAAAGAGAGAACTGGGGGTGTTTATTCTAGAAAATGAGACACTGAGGGACAACTCACAACTTGTATTTTAGCGTTTGATAAAACTTTGGCAAATAAAAAGCAGGAGAAAAAAAGTCTCCATAACCAGTCAGGTTAGAACCACAGATTTGGTAGGGCAGAACTTAAAATTTAATCCTTAGGCTGCAGCTACAGATATTTAGAGTTTTGAAACATAGATTAAATCTTTTTATGGTCAGCAGAGGAAAGCCCAGGAATGGGTTGGGATCTATAGGGACACTGTGGAGTCTTATCAGTGGGGACACTGATAAAGGATGAGTCAAAAGGTAATAGAAACCATTTCTGGGATTTCTTACTTTTAAATAGGGATAAAATAGTCAGGCCCTTATGGGCTGTCCTAATCTTTGTTGTTTTTTGGTTTTTTGGTTTTTTTTTTCCTGATAGTTAAAAATCCCAAGAATTACACTTTCTCCCTTTACTCTTGGCAAACTCAACATCATTTTCACAATCAGGTCAGCTGAGTTCAGAAGGGACCTCTGGAGTCTGTTTGACTCTGTGAAATTTAGTTTTTCCTCCTGCATAGGTCAAACTATCAGGTCCTTCCTTGGACCTGCAGTACAAACAGATCCAAATGATTTGGAGGAGACTCCTGACAGCTCTTCTGGCCAGTCCTGCCAGGCACTGTTAAACCATCCCCAAGCAATGTTTTGCTTCTAATCCTTATTTGTCTCATTACGGAGTTCAGTCCCTGAAATTAAAGCCTTTTTTTTCTTTTCACATTAAATAGATATCCTTGGGGAAAAAAACCTTATAGTTTAGGCACTTGCTGGTTCAGATTGATTACACATTTGCTTTCTCTCTCCCTAAGTTTAGCTGGGCTTTTCTTAAAATTTGCTTTCTGATTATTATTTTATTTTATCCTAGCAGGTTTTCCAGACCTTTAATCATTCCTACAATGCCATTCCCAGTGGTGAGGCAGGGTGTACATTGTGCCAGCCCCCTGGGAATGAGGTGCAATCCTGCTTATTCCAAGTCATTGGAAATCTCTGTGACTTCATTTTGTCTTGCAATTTACCCTGCAGGCAGCTGCCAATGCAAATCTCATGGTTATTACTTGTGAAGGTGAACAGGAGGACACCTGGCTGTGTGGATGAACATTTGCTCTGTAAAAGGGGGAGATGTGGCTCCTCTTTGACCTCAAGGTTCTCCACAAGGTGGTAGTCAGAAGGTGCATGAAGAGCAGCTGCAAATAATGCAGTTTTCTGCACTACAAAAATTTTGTTTGTAAAACAAAACAAATCACCCAGAAAGGTTGTGCAATCTCCATGCTCGAGGGGCTTTTGAGTGGCTGAGCAAGAATAATATTGGTGTGAGCCCAGCTTCAAGCTGAAGGCTGGACCAGCCCTCCTGAGATCCCTTCCAGCCAATTTTTCTGTAATTCAGTGCTTAGACAGTGCCTGTGCTGTGGTCACCACGATGCCTCTGCTGCATCCTCTCCTTGGGGGTATCTGGGGTAATCCCTTGGCCAGATTTACTGCAGGCCAGGTTGTTAAAACAACAAAGAGAAGGGATAACTCACACCTGTAAGACTTTGCTGTTGTGTTGGATGAACTTCCAGCAGCTCTGCAGTGGGGAGAATTGGTTGTGATAATGGAGGGACAATGACAGTGTCACCAATAGAGGATTGAGCATTTTTTGAGGCTCAGCTTCTTGCATCCAGCTGCCCAGAGCACCTGGCTGTCTCAGAATTGTGTTGTCAGAGCCACAGATCATTGCTCAGAACCACTGAGAGAGTGTCAGGGGTTTCCTAGGCTGTGTCACCAAAAATGACCACTGTTGTTATTGGCTTTGTGCAGGGCTGTGATTTTTTAAAGCATCCACACAGGGCTGAGTGTCAGCCTGAAATGAGCCCACCTCAGAAAAGGCATTTGGGAACGGAAATCCTGATGACCTCACAGGGACCTGAGAGCCTCCTCCTCTGCTATCCCACGTTGCAGGGTTTGAAAGGGACATCAGGAGCAGCATCAATAGGTTGGGTTGATTTCTTCTCAGCAGTTTTGCTTTCCTCCTCTCCCACCCTCCTAGAGGTGACTGCTGTGGAAGGAGCTGTTCCCTGTGCTCCTCACTGATATTCTTCCTGCTGCCTGTCTCTTAACTAATTGATTTCACACACTTGAAGGAGTTTTGGAGAGGCAGAAAAGTTTTTGCCATGCTTTCTTCCTCAGAACCAAAGTTGCATTTAGTTGCTATCATTTTTTCCTCTCTTTTTCTTAAATTTTCTTTTTTCTTTTTCCATTCTCTTTCCAGTCAGGAAATTGTAGGAAATGCTGCAGGACTGCAGTTTCTGGGGGAGCTGTCAAGGGTTATTGCTTTAGTTGTAGGCAGATCTGAATTGGCCATTTTTAGGTGTGTGCACACAAGTGATTAAAAAAAAGCTCATTCCTCCCCCTGCCATGGGCAGGGACACCTTCCACCATCCCAGGTTGCTCCAAACCCCATCCAACCTGGCCTTGGGCACTCCCAGAGATGAAGAATTCACAGGTTTGCTGGCCCATCTCCTTTAGTTTCCGTCCAGTTTTATTAAAGTTTGTGTCCATTGTTATGGCAGTCATTCCTTTTAGCACAGAATCAGACTTCGGAAAGTTTAAATCTACTGGCTTTCATCTCCCCCCCCAAAAAAAACCCCACCCAAACCAAACTATTACCTTATAAAACAACCCTATAAATTACATTGCCACGATTTGCTTTCAGTAAATCACATTTTCTATTTTGTCCCCATCTCCATTTGCTGCCACTTCCCATCACCCTTTCTTTTGAGTCGTGTTCAAAAGTCTTGTGTATTTAACTCGGATTAACCTGCTGAGAGCTGCCTGGATCTTTTTTCCCATCTCCTTCCTACATATAAAAAAGCTTTACTTTTGTTGACTTTCAGCCAGATGGTGCCACTCCCACCATCCCACCTGAGCACGTTTTTCCTGTCACCTCACATCAGTTTCCATGCCCCTTCACACCCAGCCCTGTTGTTGTTCTCAGTTATTCAAGCTAAATCATTTTCATGTGTAACTACTCCAGTTTGCATTAGTAAAGTTATATTTTCACCTCCAGTTCTTTGGAGAAGCCAGTGAACAGAAGCTGGGGTGGGGCTCCACGTGAGGGCTCCTTTTATTTTTTGGTGCTATATTTAGCTTTCTCTTGAAATTTCTTTGCATAGTAATCTCACTTGGTTTCTTTTCCTGTTGTTCTCTTTTTAGTCCTGTTGCTCCAAGGCATTTTCTGCTCAGCTCAGTTGATCCTGACAGTCAGGCTGAGACTTTCAGCAATGCTCAGAGGTTTTCTGCTCCTCCTGCTGCTCTAAACATTGTTTTCTTTCCAAGATCCCCTTCCCAGGTGTCCTGATCACTGATGCCCATCTCAGCTTTTACCTTCCTGATTGCCTAATCTGTTGTTTTCCTCGTATTCAATATTCCTACACTGAGATTTGAAATCTTTCTCTGGTTCCCATGGAAAAAGGGCCCAACTCTTTTCTTTCCCACTCCTTTTTCCACACAAATTCTCCCTTTTTCTGCTGGCAGATCAGAGTATTTTGAGGAGAGCATTTCAGTATTTCATAGCTCTGACAGATGTGGGCATCAATGTACACTGGCACATGGAAAGGTCTTTTAGAGACATTCAAGTGCTGGGAACAGAAAGTGTGAAGAATTTGGGGGGTTTGCTACTGCTTTGTCTATTTTTTCCTATAAGGAAGGAGTTTTTGGAGGCAGAGCAGAGAGACCAACCTGACAATTTTGTTGTGGGTTTTTTGGTGGGGTTTTTGTGGGTTGGGGTTTCCTTAGCATCTTTTGAGTTTGGGAGGCTTGTTTTTTGGTTATTTGGGGTTTTTTAACTATTTTTTTATCTTGGCTTTTCTGCTTTGAAAAGATATTAGAGATAGATTATTATAGTCAAAAGATATTAGAGATACTACTTTTGTGAAACATTCTGAGATTTTTTCAGCCAGTGGCATCACCTGAGAGAGGTCTGGTGATACTGTGCCACTAAGACTTGTTTTCTGTCAACAAAGCACTCAGTTTCTGTGTCATTTGTGCCCTTTTATATTTTCCCTTTTACCCAGACAAAGCAGAAACATCTTCCCTCTAATCTCTTTCTCCCATCTGTGCTGTTAGCAGGTAAGGGATGACAAAAGGCAGTGCCTGGGGGGATAAAGCAGAATTAATTATCTTCCTGAACATCAGGTTCACCACAAGCTGGTGCACAGTTTGAGGGTGCTGGAAGTTGACTTGGAGGATGGATGGGAACCAAAGCTGTCACCCAACAGCCAAGGTGGTGAATCCCTGCAGGAAGCAAGAGAGTTTGATCCTTGCTTCCTTAAAGCTGTTGGAAAACATTTTCCTGGTCAAGCCTCACCATGGCCCATCTCTGCAAATGTCCAAGGCCAGGTTGGATGAGATTTGGAGCAAAAACAGTGAGACAGTGGAAAGTGCCCTGCCCATGGCAGAGGGTTGGCATTGAGATGATCTTCAGGGTCCCTTCCAACCCAAACCACTCCATGATTCTGTGTTTAAAGCAGGGGAGTTGCTGGCAGGTTGTTTGCCTTTGGAACGTGGATATTCCCATCAGG
The DNA here is from genome assembly GCF_052056855.1 of Sturnus vulgaris. Classification (NCBI taxonomy): domain Eukaryota; kingdom Metazoa; phylum Chordata; class Aves; order Passeriformes; family Sturnidae; genus Sturnus; species Sturnus vulgaris. Next base: position 3,045,316 of record NC_142243.1, on the reverse strand, counting down.
TGACACATCACTGGGATCCTCTGTCCCTGCTGGCACTCAGCTGTGTGCTCAGCAGTGTGGAGGGTGGGGATGCAGCCACAGCATCCCTGCATGAGCACTGTGATGAGGAGGGTGGTGGGAGCTGCCAGGAGAATTCAGTGTGGCCCTGGGGCTCCTGGGGAGATGTCAGTGCTCTCCTCAGGTGGAAGAGCTGCCTGCATGCCTGGTTTAGACAGCGTGGGTGAGTGTGTGTCATGTCCTGTTTGTTACCTTTTCCTCTGTTTCAGGCTCTTAGGCTCACGTTACAGCCTGCTCAACCTGTGGCTTTAATTCCCTTTTCAGCCCCCAAGAGTGGAACCACGTTTTGAATTATTCCTGTGCCTTCATAGTGACCCTGCACACACTCACCCTGTGCAGGGACAGTGCTGATAGTTTTGTTTGCTGAGTCCAGTAACGTTTACTCCTCCAGGACTGTTAAATTCCTCCTGAAATCTGTAGTCAGGCTGCTAAGTCCTGGTGAGAATGTCCCTCTTCAGCAGCTGCTCAGATACATGATGTCCTCTGTGTGCACTGGCCATTGGACACAGGAGGGTTATCAAAAATGTCTTAACTCAAAGCTGGCAAACTTAAATGTCATTAGAAGTTTTTCTCTAGGAGATCCCTGGGTAATCAGTGCTCTCCAGCATGTTCTGTTCTGAATTCTGTCCATGTGTCCATCCTGTGCTGGCTTGGGTTAGGATCTCTTCATGTGCTCTCTGCATGGTTTTTCCCATTTTTGTGAATCCTTTTTCTCCATGGCAGCATTGCTCCCTGTAACCTTGCTCTGCTTCACTCATGTCACAAATCACTTGTCCTTTTGTTTCCCTCCCTCCTCAGCCAGAGGAGGAGAGGTGGTCCTGCCCTGATTTTTGTCAGAGAAGCTCTTGAGCCTGGAGTGGCTCCAAACCATTGAGATACTCTTGCCTCCCTCATTTTTAGGAACAATTACTTTTTCTTTTGTCCCGAGGCCAGGAGCTCATCCCAGCATGTCTTTCTTCCTGGAAGGCACACCTGGATGCTTCAGACCATCTGTGAAGAACCATTCACCAGAGGGTTCTGATAAAAAATGCTTTATAAACCTATGAGTAATGTACTCATCCAGAGCCCTGACTAAACCACTTCTGCTCCTTGTGAAAGGGGGAGCATTCCTTTTTTTCCCAATGTCTGAATGAACCAAACTCATCTTGTGCCAACACCTTTGTATTTTTTGTGCTCCCCTTTGTAAGGAAGCAGCCCTTTGAGAGTGAATTCCTTGAAATGAGAAGTGTTTATGGATTGTTCCAGGAAGATACCTGGATTTTCATAGAAAGCTCTCAATAGTGGCCCAAACGAGCCCTCTTAAGGCCACTTGCTTAGAATGGAAGTGATGTATGAGTAGTAAAATCATCCTGGAATTTCTTTTATGTTGGTTTGATGAAAGATGTGGAAGGCAGTGATAGCCAAGAAGGTTAAAACCTTGTCCCAGACTGTGTTATAGAAGGGCACTGTGATGATGCTGGATAACATAGCCCAGAGGAGGGATTATTTTATTCATTCCCTTTTTCTTGTTTTCTCTGTTTCTTTCTGCCTCCTCCTGCTTGTTCTTCAGGATGTGATACTGACACCAAACCTTCCACTATCCCAGGTTGCTCCAAGCCCCATCCAACCTGGCCTTGAACACTTCCAGGGATGGGGCAGCCACAAATTCCCAGGGCAAACTGTGCCAGAGCTTCACCAGTGAATAACTTCCTTTCTAATATTCAATCAAAACTACTCTCTTTCAGTTTAAAACTGTTCTATACCACTTCCCTTTGCTGTCCTTACCTGAATGCATGAAAAAAAAAACAAAACAAAAAACAAAACAGTGAGAAGCTGTGGACAGGATTTGCCTCCTCTCCAGACATCCCCAGAGCTCCAGGTGAAGTTGGTGCTTGCTCCAGCTCTGCAATTCCTGGTGTCAGTCACTGCAGCCCTTCCTTTCCTGATGCTCTGGTCACACTGGATTTCTAGACACTCTCAGGGCTTTCACTTCCCTAAAAGTTAACAGGAGCTGCTGTGTTTGTGGCCAAAACTGTTGTTCCTCAAACCAAACCACTGCAGCTTTTGTGAGAACTGGAGAACGCCCAGTTTGCTTTATCCAGCTCCCTGGTTATAAATAATCCCCAATATCCAGCCTTGCAGGGGTCCTGTTTTCCAAAGGTTTTGTGTATGTGATGTGGGTACACAAATCCCAGGCAGTGAGGGAGGTCTGGGGAGTGACTGGATGTGAAGAGAAACCTCAGGGACCTCACTGTGGTTTTGATCAAGCTCTGATTTTGTGACAGGCTCTGTGCTGAAGTCCCACTTGGCAGTTTGTGGATTGTTCTGGACAACCTGCCAGACTCAACTCCTCTGGATTTGGGATCTCCTCCCTGCAATACCCTCACCCAAAAAGCCTTCCAGCTCTCTGGGGAAGCTGAGCAGATCTGAGCTCACTCCAGAACTCAGTGTTGTGGCAGTGTTGATGTCACCCTGCTGGGGGGTGACATCAGGGTTGGATTCAGGAGGAAAATCAGACTCGGGTGGCACAGCTGGAGTGAGCTGGAGGTGCAGTGGAGAGCTGGCAGGGCTGGGTGGGGGCACTCTGTGCTTGCCCAGGAAAAGAATCAGGGATGGATGGATGGATGGATGGATGGATGGATGGATGGATGGATGGATGGAGACTGTCAGGAACTGGGATCTGATGTTTTTCAGTCCCTTCTGAGCCTGCATCTGAATTAGGAAACATTTTTCCCGTGCACAGCAGTGAAGAGGTGGCTGCTCAGGAGATGAGTCAGGGCTGGAGGAGCAGAAATTCAGGACAGGATGAACAGGTTACCTGCACATGCTGCTGGAGCCAAGGCCTTCCCTGAACACCAGCATGTCAAAGTTGATATATCTTGGGAAAAAAAACAAAACAAAACCAGCCTGTGAACAAATTAGAGCACCCATGAGTATTCACTCAACTTCTTTATAGGGATCCTGCCAGGTCCCAACTCCACCTGCTCGCTCTTGGAGAATTCCAGGGGAGGATGGGCCTGACTGGAGGGGAGTGATCCTGTTCAGGTGACCCCAGGTCTGTGGAGTTTGGCTATTTTAACTTTAGATATTGGCACAGTAGGCACCCACCCCTCAGGCAGCTGCCTCAGGCTCCCTGGATGGAGCACAGGACAAGTTTTCTTTTGCCTGTTTTAGATAGTTCCTTCAGTTTGGAGTGACTCATGCCCTGAAAGCTTCTGCTTCTCTCTTCAGCTGAGCAAGGACAATCAGTGTGAAGACAGATGGAGATGTTTACATTACAGACACATAATTTTTGCCCACAGACCCCCAAATCCTGTTCCTGAGCCCTGGGGGTCAGGCAGGTCTGGATCTGCATTTCCTTTGTATTCCTGCTGTTCCTGTCATTAACTGAACAGATGCTTTGGAGTTGAATTTCATGCAGAAGGTTTAAATAGTTTAATGGGTAAATTTTGGAATATTTTTATTTAAAAAGAACAGACTTCTCTCAACCAGGCTTCTTAGATCCTAAGGGAAAAAGGAAATTAAAAGTAGTTAATGATCAGTAGTTCAGGGAAAACAACAAGATAATTTGCACTCTAGGTAGTGGAGTCCCCTTCTTTCCCTCCTTGCTGTCCCTGTCCCTACCCATTCTGGGATAATTATTGTTGTTCCTCTCTTATTTTCCCTCAGCCATATGAGAGATATTGCAGCACTTTGCTCTGAGCCCTGTAATTGCAGATCTAAGCACTGCTGATCTCAGTGTTCCTGCAGCAGCCTGGATTCAGATCCTCACTCTGAGCTTCCTGGAGAGGAATCTCATCCTTGGCTACTCCAGCTGAAATTTTAAAGCCAGGAGCAGAAGGTGCTTACCCAGCCATCAGAGCTGTCTCCTGCTCCTTTGAATTCACTCAGGTGCTGCCTCTCTTTTAGTTGTATGTCATAACTGAAATTTTAAGGTGTCACTTCTTCCTTAAAAACCCCAATCCAGCTCTTTTTTTTTTTTTTTTTTCCCAGCAGAGGCATTTGCAAGCTTATCCCTAAGGAGTTCAGGAACACAGCTGCACATCTTCTCTTTCCCTGTGGCTCTCCCAGCCCTTTACAAAACCCTTCTTTTTCCTCGATCTTCCAACCCCTCCCACCGAAATGGGGCAATCAGACTAAAAGAAGGCTCTGAGCCTCCAAGCTGCTGCCTTGATTTGGCCGAGTTGCCTTTGTTTGACAGAGCCTGCTTGGATGAGCTGGGAAAAGACATCTGCTTTCCTCCTCAAATGATGGATCTGTCATTGGCAGGATTATGTTTGGCAGGAAGATAAAGTGGAGTGGTTTGAACAGCTAAGTGGGAGTCAGGAGAGTTGGGCATTTGCCTGGACCTCTTTTATTTGGAAAAGTCTCCCAGGGACATGTGCTGCTACCCATGGTCCCTCACTGGTGGTTGGTCACTGAGAAATTTGTTCACAACATAAGAGAGGTCACAGGAGAAAATAAATTTTCTCTGTTTAAAAATCACTGGGTTTGCAAATCCTCCTGGACTGATCCTACAAAGGAGGTTTGAGGTGTTTTAAACTTGGATTTATCTTCCATTCTGTCTATAATACTGATATTTGAAATTTACTTCCCCACATTGTCACGACATTTGTAACATGGTTTGGATTCTTACACAAAGGTCCTTCAGAAGAGAAAATAAATCTTCACAAATACTCCCTTTTAAAAAAATTTATTTTCCCCAGACCACCAGAGCTTTTGCAGCTTTTGACAGGCTTATTGTGGGAAATTGTGTCACCCATCACTATAGAAAAAAATTCTTGGTGTCTTCTTTTTCTCATTCCTGCACTTTTACACTGTATTTTTTTGTGTCTCAGAGGGTTTAAGGAATAAATCTGTATTTTCCTGAGGATGTTTAAAAGGAAAAAACAACAAAAAAAAAGAATCTGAAAATCTAGTTTTAAGACGGAGCTGAATAAAGTTACAGAAGAAATCAAAGCCAGGATTGTTTTGAGAGAAGTTCCTTCAGTCCTGTGTTCCTACAAATAATGAGTATGGAGGAAAGCCAGAGGGAGATTATATTTCTGATGCTTGAAATAAGACCTGCCTGCTAAAATCTTGCATTTCTTTTGTGGTTCACGTGAGAAAGAAACTTCATCTCCACGTCAAGCAGTGACTGAAGCTGAGTTACAGAAAGTCTCTGGAGGCACAACTGGCTCTTGTCTCATTGCATTCCTGTTTTCACAGAGGCTCTGGGAAGGTGGGGATGGTGAGAAATTGGCACTCAGAGAACCAGAAATGAACCCATACCCGATAGAAATGGGTGAGGGATGGGATTTCACCCTCTGAAGACCTTTCAGTTCTCCTCCTCCTCTGTTTGACTCCAAACCCTGTTGTCACTGTGGTCACCCTGGTTCTCATCTCTGCAGTGTCCATCCAGTGAGCTCCAGGTGAGCCCAGGAATACCCTGGGCTCAGGACAAAGGGACACACCGAGCCTCCCAGCCCTTCCTCTGTGAATCCACCTGGCTCCGAGGAGCTGCCACGTGTCCCCTGGATATTCTGGCCCTGCAGATGAGACTAAACATTTCTGCAGCTCCTTCAGCCTGTGGCAACCCTTGGAATTGTATTTAATTAAGGAGTATACACAAAGGCTTTATTTGCAGCAGCAGACTGCACAGTAATCCTCTAACAATTCCTGGGATCCATGGGGAAGGAAAACTCCCATTAATAAAGATTTTGGTTACAGCTCCTCGTTATGTGAGAGCTGCTGCAGATCTCAGGGCTGCAAGAAATCACCTCCAGAAGAACATTCCCTTCATGTTTCTGCTCAGGGATCAGAGTATGGGTGGGAAAAGCCCTGACAAACCCACCACACCTTGACACGGTGTTTTGGGCATGCCAGGAGGGATTAGTGAGGGGTGCTTCCCACATTTCAGTTCACCCAGCAGGGATATTCCCAAGAAACTGGATTACACTTCACCCTCTGATGTTAACGTGAGCTAACCAGAGCTTGTCATGCTTTTTGCTTGATATTTACTTTTTTTGGATGGGAAATAGGAATTCATGTGCTCCCCAGCCCTTTGTCTGTGTGGCCAGTTGCCCACTGCAGTGAGAGAGGCCAAACCCCAAAATCTCTGCCTTTTCCATAGGAAAAAAACTCAAACCAAACCACACAACATAGTAAGAAACAGCCTAGAAATGGAGAATTAGTAAGTGGGTTTGTACAAAGCTGTTTATAAAGTCTAATTCAACTTTTCCAGGAGGAATAGATCAAAGAAAGATAATTATTTAGCCCCTCTTCCAGGGAATATCCCCTTTGACAGGCAGGACTCACAGCTCTTGAGGGCTCTTTCCCACCATGAGCATTTTGTCACCTGGGGGGGAATTAAGGCAGCTGAACTTTTTCCTTTGCTCACCACATACCCTGATGTCCCACCAACAAAAAAAACCCCACACTTTCTATTTCCTAACGATTCCCAAAAATGTGATATTTTGGGATTATTTTTATTCCATCTGCCTTTATCAGCCTGTATCAGTGACAGCTGTGACACGTGAGGGTTATCGTGCTGTTATCACTGAGGAGGCTGAAGGAGAGTTGCTGTGATAGAGTTATGTATTTACTTCTTTAGTTCATGTGCAAAATGAGTCATAAACTTAAAGTCCTCCAGTGTGAATCTGTTTGTTGACCTTGATTGAGTTAAAGGTCTGTGGACATTAAATTCACACATCACTGACCTTTTCCAGCTAAGTGCTGGGTATTGAAGTTTGAAGCCATCCAAGCACGGGCAGTGGAGTGGGATGAAAGCCTTCAGAGCTGGTGTTTGCTTGTTCTCTGTGGGCTTGGAGCAATGGTAAAAAATCAGGTCAGACTAAACATAGAGCTCTGACTCAGCTAAAATTGAGGGTGATGTGTCCCAGTGACAGAGAAGCTGAGATACATCTCACTCTTTGTTTATGGAGCCATAAAATCATTAAGGTTTGGAAAGATCTCCAAGATCATCAAGAGGAGTCATTAGCCCAGCACTGCCCCATGTCCCCAGGTGCCACACCCACATGGCTTTTCAATATCTCCAGAGGGCTCAACCCCTGCCCTGGGCATCCTGTGCCAGGGTTAAACCTTTCCGTGAAGAAATTTTCCCTAATATCCAAACTAAATATCCCCTGGTGCACCTTGAGGCTGTTCCTTCTTGTCCTGTCCCTTGTCACTTGGGAGGAGAGCCACACCTGGCTGTCCCCTCCTGTCAGGGAGTTGTGCAGAGCCACAAGGTCCCCTCTGAGCCTCCTTTTCTCCAGGCTGAGCCCCTTTCCCAGCTCCCTCAGGAATTCTCCAGACCCTTCCCCAGCTCTGCTCCCTTCTCTGGGCTCACTCCAGCCCCTCCATGTCCTTCTTGTCATGAGGGGCCCAAAAGTGACCCCAGCGTTGGAGCTGTGGCCTCAGCAGTGCCCAGCACAGGGGACAATCCCTGCCCTGCTCCTGCTGGACACCCCATTCCTGATCCCATCCAAGTGCCCTTCCTGCACACCTGGGCACATCTGGGCACACCTGGGCACATCTGGGGTCACCTGGGCACACCTGGGCTCATGTCCAGCTGCTGTCACCAGCACCCCCAGCACCTTTTCCAGCCCCTCCGTCCTCAGCCTGAAGTTCTGCTTGGGGTTGTTGTGAGCATCCACCTTCCCTAAAAGCTCACAAGAAGTCAGCACCAGCACTACAAAATCCAGAATCTTCTGTATTTTGGTGTTTTAGCTGCTGGACACTCTTTCTTCAGTGTTTTAATAGATATATTTTCTTTTGGATTGTATGGCAAAAAAAAAAAAAAAAAAAAAGATAAAATTTTAAGGATTCTATGTATAATCCAGTTTACCTGAGCCTGTCACAAGCTCAGTTTTCAAAACAGAGCCTCATTTGTTTTTTAAAGGTGAGAAAACCAGTTACTCAAAAGTAAATATTGGGCCATTGAGGTGAATACACAATTATCTAATTCAGGCATGAGATTTTGGTGGAGGGAAGAAGTGGCAGTGAAGTACTTGCTAATGGGCTTGGTGTAAAATCTACTGCCTAAAATAAATTCCAATATATTGTGGAGCTGTAAAGTGTTTTGCCAGCCCTGATCAAAGTTAGAGTCGTACGAATTAATTTATAAATTGAAAACCAGAAGTATTTATAGATGTGAGATGAATTTGGCAAACGTTTAAGTCCAGAGAGTTAAAACTTCCCTTTGAAAAAGTCAGAATGTTTTGAAAACATTTCAATCTTTATTTTTCCAGCAAGTGTTCTGCAAATCTCTCACGCTTCCCCCCGTGCTTTTTTAAGGTTAAAATGAAATGGCAAGAAGCGCTGTAAATCAAAACAAAATAAATCTATGGTATTTCAGATGAGCCAAGATGAAATTTCCAAAGATCTATTTCCCTTTGGGGAAAAGAAATATTTGAGAATGAAGACAACTCCAAATGATTCCCCTACTTCTAGTGTTTGTATTTTTATTTATTTTTAATTTGACAAGAAAACCACATAATTACTTGTTTATACACTATTAATCAAGCCCATTCCTAACCTAAAGGAAATTAAAATTTGAAGCAGGCATGGCATGAAATAGGGAAGAGAGGACAGGTTAATGGGAAATTGTGAGATTAATTTAAGGTGTTAAATTATTTTATAATTTTAACCTAAATTTACATCAAACAATTGTTCCTTCAAAGGATTGCTGGACTTTTGGTCTTAAAACCTTGAGTGGCAAATATATGAACAGAGCAATAACTCACACATTTTGAAACAAGACAGGATTTTTAAATTTTTTATTTATTTTCTCTGCCTATTTCTGATAAAAATATATGATTATCCCAAAACCCTTAAGAGAGGACACCGAATTAATCACTTCCTACTGGCAGAGCTTTCTCCTGTGTCCTTGTGATCTGTTCCTGAAGTTCATCCCACTGATGTTTTTTTCCCACATTACATTTAACAGTGACAGGATAAACTCAAGCCAAGGCTTGGCTCTCTTGACATCTTTCCCTTCTCTCCACCTCTTTGCAGCTGGATTTCTGAAAAGTTTTCTGCCTGTTGAATTCCTTTTCCAGTCCAAAGGGATTGGAAAATTGGAAAAAAAGAGGTGGGGTTTGGAGCAGCCTCAGTTTCTGGCCATAGCAATGGTCAAGGTGTCCCCTCCAAGCTGAGAGTGTTGGTGACAAGGGGACACTGAGATATGTGTGAGCTTCCACTTCCTTTTTTTTTGGAGTAAAAAATCACCATTTCCACGTTTTATGATTGAGGCAGCTCATTAATTACACATTATGAGGAGTCCACGATTAATTACCTGAATTTATGGCCCCTGTTGTATTACAAACACAACTTGATCAGGGCTGACTGAGGAGAAACCACTCGAGAGGGGAAAAAGTCTGGTCACTGGGAATTTCCTGCTTTTCAGCTCCTTGATCTTCTCATCTGCATCAGAGATTCCATCCTTATTTGATTTGGGGTTTGTTGTGCTGTGAATTATTGTGAGATCCAGGAGGCAGGGGATAAACCATGGAGCACAGATCCCACTGCTGCTGGCATGAATATTAGAGCTGCTGCCTGCCTGCCCTGCATAGCTGCTGGTGCTGGTGGTTCCAGAGCATAAAGCAGCAGAATTGCTCCTGATCATCAGAAAATAAAGAAGTTGTGGGGAAATGGAGGGAAATGCTGATTTTTCAGCAGGCTCTGGGTTGCTCTAAAGCAATCATAAAATAAAGCTGGGTGCACATCTGTGCAGTGGTCCTGGAGAGCTCCAGCCTGTTCCAGGAGGCCATGAATGCCCAGGAATGTCTCCCTGAGGATGAGTTTTGCTCACTGTCTCTCTGTGCCCTCCCTGCAGGCGTCCAGCACCCGGCCCGAGTGCAGCATCATGCAGGAGATCGAGGAGGAGCGCAGCCAGTGCCTGGCAGAGCTCACCTGGGACAACCAGACCTCAGGTATGGCAACGCTCCCATCCCTCCCTGGCCAGCAAATCCACGTCCCCCAGCCCCACAGTGCCTTGCCCAGGTCGTTTCCCAGCCCTTCTGCTGCTGGAGCAAGGATTCCTCCAGCTGCTCTTCAGCAGGGAGGGAAATGGGTGTTTGCAAAGCACAGCTCAGTCAGCCAAGAGTTCCAGCAGCTCTGCAGCCTCCTGGCTGGGAAAGCCTAACTGAGGTGTTTCAGTGGGTTTAATCACTGTTGTCCACCTCTCTGAACTGGAATTTTACCAGTTTTTCCTTGGGAACTGAAAGCATGAAGTTCTTCCAGGCCTTGGATTACTTCAAAAGAAGTCATTGTGACCATCTCCTTTGATTGAACTGCCCTCCCTCCCCTAAAAGCTTCTTCTGTCCTTATGGTGAAGCAGAGGGTGCTCCAAGGCTGTGAAGTATTTCTGGAGTTGGGACAGGCAGCTGAGATCCTCTCCTTGTTCATGGAGCACTCACCATACTGAGAAATCTCCCTGGAAGGGTCTGTGCTCTCCTTAACCCTCTTCCTGCTTCGATGATCAGGAAAGGAGGAAGGTTTTGGTGCTGCCCCATCCCATCCCATCCCATCCCATCCCATCCCATCCCATCCCATCCCATCCCATCCCATCCCACCCCACCCTACCCTGTCCTGCAGCAGAGCTGTCAGAATCCCAAGTTAAGGCATCCAGTTGGATCTCTCCCACCCCAAATGCCTCTCTCAAGTTACCAGCCCTGTGTCTGTCAGTAAAAGGTGTGTCAGGACCCATGCTGGACTCCCAGGATCCAAAAAGAAGGGATCATTTTGCTGGGAAAAGGGCTGGGAAGATGAATCTCAAATCCTGCTTGAGTTTTGTATCCCTCCTGCAAAAAGAGGGAAAAGTGGAAGAGGAAACTCTCCATTGGCAAAGTTTGCAGCCAGGCCACAGACTGAGGGAACAGAATCCTGGGACAAGCTGATCCCAGGAGGAGCTTCACTGGATGCCAGGAAGGCTTTTGGCCCCTGCTTTTATCTACTGAGGGATGGTTTTCTTTGATTTGGAAGCTGTTTCAAGTGTCCCTGTACAGTTAAATGGAACCTTTTAACTGGATTCCAGTAAAGGGAGAACTCAGGCTGGATAAAAAAACCTTCATCTGAAAGCCAGCTAAATGCTTCATTTCATTTTCATGGATATTTAAAGGAATTCAATTAAATACAGTACATTAAAGGGAGAAGAATAAATAGTTGAAGTGATAATAATACTTCTCTGCTTTTCCAAAATGATTTTTCTCATTGGAAAATTTAATCCAAACCAGCTTTTTTGTTGTTTTTTTTCAACAACAGAACTAAACCAGTGCAAGTTTTTCCCAATTCTGAAGTTAAGACACATAGCCATGCTGCAAGTCATTAATGCCCAAAGCAAATACATGAAAATCCTTTGGAGGCTTTTTTTCCTGATGGAATGCTGAAACATTGGGCTGGGATAAATCTGCATTTCCACCAGTCACTACTGATGAATTGGACAAATTCAGAAATTGCAGTTTTGGGCATAGGAAAATGGTTTTGTCCATGGAGACAGTACTGGAACTGGAGTGAGAGGACAGGGGGGAATGGCTTCAGACAGAAGGAGGGTGGGTTTAGATAAGATATTGGGAAGGAATTCTTCCCTGTGGGGCCCTGGCACAGGGTGCCCAGAGAAGCTGCTGCTGCCCCTGGATCACTGGAAGTGTCCAAGGCCAGGTTGGACAGGGCTTGGATCACCCTGGGATGGTGGAAGGTGTCCCTGCCCATGGCAGGGGATTGGAATGATGACTGAGATGATTTTAAGGTCCCTTCCTTTGTGGGAAGCAGTTGGCATCCATTCACCCCAAAACATCAGCAGGTATTCAGGAGCTCAATACCTGACCTTATTATCCAGACACTCACAACTGCCCTGGAGGCAACAGGAAAAATCAGAATTGTTGTCTCTTAGATGTGTGACTGTGGATGAGTGTATGGAGAGCTCTGTTGTGTGCTGTGTGGACAGACAGTTTCCAAGTGCTGACACAGGATGTGTTTCCCCTTCAGAATGTTCACAGCATGTGAGCACAAGTAGGTCAAAGATGTTTTTCTGGAGTGGGGATCCATAACTCAATAAATGTGGCTGAGCTGTAAAACCAAACTTTGAACTTTGACGGTTGGGGATGAGGGGGAAGTTTGTTGGAGAGAAATCTCCTGGAGATGATGATATGAGATCACGTGAAGGTGATGACTGCTTCATCTCAGTCTTGCTGGAAAGAGAAATCCAAGTAAAACTCTGAGGAAAAACATGATTTTAACCCAGTTCCATCCCCCAGAACAGGAGGATGGAAAGCAATGGAGGCTCCCTGTGCTCTGCAGTGTAAAACTTTGATTTATGGCCAGGTGGTTGTGTTGCCTTTTCAGGAACAGGAGAATCACTGGAGGGTTAACGAGTGATTCGTTATCCTTTCTAATCAAATGAGTGGAAATAAACACAGTGCCTCAGTACATTCTGGAAGGAAAGCTTTGTTTAGGAGCCATTATCAATTGTATTGATCAGAGGGGCTTAATCACAGCTGTAATTTGATGTGTCAGACAGATCAGTCACTTGTTAAGAGCCCTTGATGGTGATGCTGAGGTTGATCACTGGCTCAGGTAAAGCAGGTAGATTTCCACTGATAAACAATAACATCCTTCTTAAGCCTCTTTTTTTTTTGTCTTCAAACACCCACCCCTTCCTCACAGGGGCTGAACGTGCATGAAATCCAGGTTTCTTTACAGATTAAACTTAATCCATCCCTGGAAGTGTCCAAGGCCAGGTTGGACAGGGCTTGAAGCAGCCTGGGACAGTGGAAGGTGTCCCTGCCCATGGCAGGGGGGTGGAAGGAGATGATCCATGTGAATCCCTCTATTCCCTGCTGGGAGTGTGATTCAATATCTGAATTCACCCATATTTGAGGAGGCTTGACCATTGGACTCGATAATTTTAAAGGTGTCTTCCAACCCTGATGATTCTGTGATTCTACACCCCAGGGCTCACTAAATATTGCCCAAGTCTGAGGAGGAGAAGTTTGTTTCGTTTGTTTTCCAGCACAGGAAAGGCTGCAGAGGATGCAGTGAAGGGGGAAACCCCCAGGGAAAAGCGGTTGAAGCTGGCAGCGTGTACAGAGGAGAACCAAACGGCTGAGAGATCAAAGTCTGGGCTTTTCAGGAAGTTTTTAACCCTCAGAGGACACCGAGCAGCCTCTCTGCAGGTCTGCAGGAAGGAGAGCTTTATGGATTTTGTGGCAGAGCCTGCCCGGTTTCTGGAAGGGTGTGTGGGATGTGCAGCACAGGGCTGGCCTTGCACTCCTCTGTCCTGGTGTTCTTTAACTCAGTGCTGAAATTACATCAAATGACACCTGATTCAAACACAGGGGTGGATTCTTTGCCATTAAAATCAGGAGTAGGCAGACAGAGACCAGATTTACCTGGGCAGCCACGGCATGGGAATGACTTTTGGCAAGGGATTTTCATTGCTTTTGGGTATCCCTGGTGTGTCCTGGCCAGGTGGAGGCAGCTCTTTCAGGATGTGAGGAATCCTGTTCAGATTGTCTTGACTGCTGTCAAAATCTTTAAAATGAGGAGAATCTTAGTGAGCATCTCAGGTGTGCAGGAAAGAACCCCACATTTCACAGATAATCTCTGTGCTGGTGTTCCCTGGCTTGGAGGGGATTTGGCCAGATGAGGTGAAATCATGGCAGAGGGGTTGGGCAAGATGACCTTTAAAGGTCCCTTTCAACCCAAACTATTCCATGATTCTGTATTCCAGAAGGGAGGAATGCAATCCCAGCCTCAGTGAAAATTGGGATTTAGCTCCAGATGCTTTTCCAGCTGGGACATATGTGTGCACCACGGTGGCTGCTCAGCTGGGAATGAAGGGTTGGGATAAAGGGTTTTGCTTCCCAGACTCACAGACAGAGGAAAATCCCTCTCTGTGAGGTGTGGCTGAGCTCCTGAAGGCTGCAAGGCAGGAATCACCACTTCTCTGCTTCCTGCTGACTTTCACTTGCCTCTTTTATGTCACGGTCCCAGAGCACAGAGCAATATTTCTGTTTGTTTTTGAGAAATTATTTCTATTTGTTTTTGAGAAAGCTTCGCTTCTCCATGGTTGTAATTTACAAACAGTTCAGCTTAAACTGGAGCACACAAATGAAATGATAATAAATAAAAAAAGTAGCCCTCTCTTTGTTAAAAGGGCAGGAAAATCAATCAGGTCTAGGTCGGCTGGCTCAGCTCATTATCTGTTTATCCCATTATTGCTAATTAATTTGCTCTGCAATCAGACACTCTTTCAGAAGCAGGAGAGTTATTTAGGAATAACAGCTGAATAAGGAACCATGTCTGGGTGGGATGAGCAGCTCTGGAGACCAAGAGCTGTGCAGGGAATCACAGAATCATGGAGTGGTTTGGGTTGGAAAGGACCTTAAAGGGACCTTAAAGCTCATTCAGTGCCACCCCTGCCATGGGCAGGGACACCTTTCACTGTCCCAGGCTGTCCCAAGCCCCATCCAGCCTGCCCTGATACCCCTAGTCCTTCAACACTGCACTTTTTTGTTTGCTCTCCAGCCCTGTCTGTCTTGAATAAACAGAATAAACCCCCCCCAAAAAGTCTGAAAAATGGAAAACACGGGGAAAAACAGTGCAATTCCCCCTCCCAATGCCTGTTCACTTCTGCTTAACTTGCACATGCCTCACACTTGTGAGACAGAGATGAGTCCTGCAAGCTCAGCATCACCATTGTCACATGAAAAAAAAATCCAGGTGGGAAATGGCCCATGCTGTTTAAACTCTATTGCTTTTGCTGTTTTGTGGAGGCTGGCTTGAAAAAAACAAATTTGGAGCCTGGGGGGGTCTCTGTCAGTTCCCCCTGAAGAAGTCAAAGCAAATTTGATGGGAGGAGAAGCAGTGAACATATGGAAATTAAAAATCAAGCTGGAAAAAAACATTGATGAAGTTTAAATTAGGATCCTGTTTATTCATCACCATCTGTTTATAGTGCAGCAAGATAAGAAATAATTAATAGTTTCTTGCTTGGAAAAGTTCAAGTGAATTCTCACCTCCCAGTTACATAAGCCCTCTTGGGGCAGATGAGGTGTCAGTGGGATTTGTGGGACAATCCTGTTCTCAGCAGCTCTCCAGGTGCTGGAACAGGCACCGTGTGTTTGATCCAGCTCAGGAACTCCAGAAAGTGCCCAAAGTAGGGTGGGGAAAACTGTGGATGTGGCATTTGAGAACGTGAATCAGTGGGGAACGTGGTGGGGCTGGGTTGGTGGCTGATTTTAGTGACCTTGTGGGTCTTTCCCAACCTCAAAGATTCTGTGATTCTGTCATTTCAGAGCTGTGCAGAGCTCTCATAAGTCTTGTGCCATATTCATCAGCCTCTTAAAAAATCCTGGGACAACAGGAATATCATTAAATGGTAGCTGTTGGTCTGCTAAACCAAACCCTTAATCAAACCTCTATCAATACACTCAAAAAAAACCAGTTTAGCACAGCCTAAAATATGTTTGATCTTGATGGTCTCTCTAAAGGCAAAAGGACCTGCTGGACTTTTTGCCAGGTTCTCTTTTATTAAATTTTAATTTACTTTTTTTCCTATTGCTCCAGCCTAGGTGATACAAAGGGCCTCAGAGATTCATTCTTGCTCTGACCAGCAGCACTGGGCAACTCCCAGATGTGACATCAGTGCCCTCCATTCCTTGGCAGGGTGGCCTCTCCTACAACAGTAAAAAACAGTAGAAGGGACATCAAGACCTTAAACCCCAGACTCTCATGTAGGATAAGTACCAAAGTCAAGCTCATTTTTATTTAAGAGGGATTTTTCTCCCAGTTCTTTGGCAATGGTCATGATACACAGTAGTGTATAATCCACATTTGGACATCCTTCCAAATGTTCTTCCTTCACCATTCCCTCATCTCTCTGGGACTCTTCCCAAAGAGTCCCTTCATGCTGCAGCTCTTACAGAGGTGCAGCCACTCCCTGGAAACTCAAAATAAAGAAATCTGCCATGGGTTTTTCAGAGGAGAACCTTTGCAGACTCTGCTGTGGAAGCTGGCACCTGAAACACCAAACTTTGGTATTGGCTGCTGTGATCCAGCCTGAAGCCAGTGCTGTTTTTCCAGATCAGGAGTTTCTGAGGAAGCAGCAATCACCAAAATTTTCCCTAAAAATGGTTCTTTTCCTGTCCATCCTTGCTCCACTGCCCACCTCTCCAGTGAGCTCTGCTAATTCCCAGTTGAGTTTTGGGGATGTGAATTAGTGGTGAAAACGGTGGTGCTGGGTTAACTCTTGGTCTCAATGGCTTTAAAATGTTTTTCCAACCTCAACAATTCCATGTTTCCAACAGTTGGTGCCACAGTTGCTTGTCTGAGCCCACCCACCCCCCTTAAGTGCCAAACACCCACCAAAACCAGGATGAAATTCCAGCACGGACCCACAGCACCTCATCACTCCTCCCTGTGGAGCTAAGAGCTGATTTTTGCCTTGACCTCACCTTTCCACAGATATTAAGATATTCCAACTCTGTTTTCTGCCTTAAAACACTTCAGGGGTGGAGGTTTTGCTTTGGATTTC
This sequence comes from Sturnus vulgaris, assembly GCF_052056855.1. Taxonomy (NCBI): domain Eukaryota; kingdom Metazoa; phylum Chordata; class Aves; order Passeriformes; family Sturnidae; genus Sturnus; species Sturnus vulgaris. The sequence continues at coordinate 3,028,764 of NC_142243.1, read as the reverse complement.
CCTGTTGCTGGCTCCTGGCTGGAAGCTCTCTAGCAAGCAGCAGGGTTTGTTTGACTTGGGAACAGCTGTCCCAGGGTTTGTCAGGATTAGCAGGCACTCAGTGGACAGAAATTTGTGTTGGAAAAGGCATTATAGTTTGGAGAATGTGTCACACTTTTAAATGCCAGCAGAGGTTTTGCTTTTTTGTTTTTTTTTTTTTTCTTTTAATATGATGGGATAATAAAAGATGAGCTAATAGATAAATGCACGCAGCCTTAGCTGAGCAAAGGTTATAGAAATAAGGAGAAAGTGCCATTGCTGGAGACCAATGGAAAATAAATTCCAAGTATTTTCAGAGCTCTGGGTAATGGCTCAGGTTAAAGCCATGTATGCAGAGGTTTTGTTTCTGACAGCAGCTTGTGTTTGTCCCTCTCACATCCCATGAGATTTCTGTTAAAAAATCTCTCCTTCCTCATCTTTACTTTTTGTTTTTCTGTTAATATTGACTGGATCAGAGCACTTTTATGATCTGCCCTTTTTACCTGGGATAAGTACATTGGAGAATATTGCACACAATGTAAGTGATGTTGGAAAAAGCATTTCTAGAGGTTGAGCCACGTCTCCTTCTGGAGATGCCAATATGGGAAAAACCATCTAGGAAGGAACCTAAATTCAAAGTCTGATCCTCTAGAAATCCAGTTGTCTACAACTCCTGGAAGAGCAGAGGGATGTGAGTGAGGAAAGCCTGGAATAATCCTTGAAGCATGCTCTGTGTCAGAGCACTGGAGATCTTGTTCAGAGGCTGCTGAGGAGATAAGTCATGTTCTGGCAACCCCTCATCTTAAATCTTGGATCTTTTCTTTCAGTTTACATGTTGTGGAGTTAGGCAGAAGGGCTCAGCTCACAAATTTGATTTATGAAAAGGAGGGATTAAAAAAGCCAAGTGTTTATTTAGCTTGTTGGTTAGAAAAGGCTAAAAGATTACAAACATTTTTAAAACAAAATTGTTTCCTAATAGATGTTGTTCATGGAAAATCTCATAGGATTTTAATGCTTCAAAATCACCCTCCAGCAACAGTCATTGGTGATTTCCTTCATGCTGATAAGAATGATTCAGTCTGGGGCTTTGCAGTGAGGTTTCCTTCATATGTCTTTGAGTCAAATTCCTGCAAACATTTGGGAAGAAAGTTATTTTTTTAAATATATTCCTGTTGAGTGCTTGGACAGCTTCTACTTGCAGAAGTGTAAACCAGGTTTTAGATAATTAATGGTGTTCTTATTACAGAATCATGGAGTTGTTAAAGGGTGGAAAAGACCTTTATGATTATCAAGTCCAGCTTGTGGGAAAAATGAGATCACAGACTTGACACCGATATTGAGGCAAAGTCCAAAGCAAACTCTTTTCACTTATGCTGAATTTTGGGATCCTTTTTTGCCCAATCCCTTTCCTGCTGAATTGGAGCTACAAAGGATGCTGGAGTGTGAGTGGGATTGGGGACAGGAGGGCACAGCAGTGACTTTTCCAGGGAAGACAGGGAGGATGCATTTAGTGAAACACCAAAGCCAAGCTAACCCCAGTCAAACCCAATCTGTCAGAGAAAAATAGAATAAAACTCTACTCTGCAAGCCCAGGGCAGGATGGGGTAGAATTAAACCCACCAAAGAAACGAGGGAGAAATGATAGCAAGCTGTTTCCATGCTGGAAGCTACTAAATAGGCTGGGACACTTCAGCTTGAAAAAGAGATGCCCGAGGAGGGATATTAAAGAGGATTTTATGGCTTTTCTCCCCAGGGAAAGGGATATTGTGGTTAGGCTGTGAATATTTCTGTCTTTGTAAAAGAACTGAGCAATTCCTAGTGAAACCAGCAATGAGCAGGTTCAAAGTGAATTCAGAAAAGGGTATAATTTTTCTGTCAGTGGACACTTAAACCGTGCAATGCCTTGGCACAAGAGGTTGTGAATTCTAAAAATTATCCTGGATTCAGAATCAAACTCAAATTGCATTTAACTTACAAGATTTATGGAAGAAAAATAATCTATCTAGGATATTTTTTATGATTTCATACAACTTTTAAATAGGAAATTATCCCTCATTTGGGAGGTCTGTGCTGTCTGGAGTCTGTGGTGGCAGTAGTGACTCAAGGTTCATGGTGGGTTTTCCTCCACTGGGATTAAATTCAAACTGCCTGGGCTGTGCTGAGCTAGGGATTGTTGCAGGCACCATCTTTTGGAGCCTGTTTCCTTCAATCAGGCAAAAAATCAGTGCTCATCTGGGACAGGGAGATTGATGCAGTGATAATTGGTTGTAATGAGATGCTTGTAACAGGCAAGCCACGGGTGAGCAGCAAGGCTGGGCTTGTCAGGGGGACAATAAATGTCATCCCACGGCTGTTTACAGTCCTGAGAGCTTGGAAACTGCCTGCTGGTATGAAATTGGAGTGAAAATGAGATTTTATTGCAGCACACCAGGCTGTGATGGTGCCCTGGGATAGCTCAGCCTGGCTTAACTGAGCTGTGCCTTTGCCTTGCTGTTATCCCTGTGGGTACTGGGATACTCCTGAAATAGCCCAGCTGTCAAATGGGCATCTCTGCATCTGAACAGGGATTCTAGGAGAAAAAGGGGTGGAGATGTCTTTCAGAAGAGACCTGGAGTGACCTCCCCTACATTAGAGAGAATTTGCTGTGAGAATTTGGGGGGTGGAGTTTGGTCAAAGGTTGGTTTTGCTGCCCTTGGAGGTCTTTTCCAACCTTAATGATTCCATGATGCAGTGAAAGACTGATGTGCTGGAAGGGTTTTTCCCTGAACTGGGAGTTCACCTGGCTTCAGAGAGTGCCTGGTACCAGCCTGCTGCTGTTCATTTCCTTCCTCAGCCAAACCAAGTCCTATCTCAGGGCTGTGCCAAAGCTCTGGAATTCATCTTTATTCATGAGGGAGAGTTCTTCTCTGCTGCTTCCTAGATAAGCTTTGACCACGATTTGCTGTAAGTGTAGATATGACTCCAATAAATGGGTTTTTATGCTCCAGCCTGCCAGTTCTGCAAACCAGTGTGCCTCGTGAGAATTGGCCTGCTTTGTGTTTATTAACCTTTTAAAGGAGAGGAAATGAGAGCTCTGATCCACTTTTAGCAGAGACAGTGGGAAAGGTGTGCTGGGGCCTCCTAATGCTGAAATATTGGGCTGGGATAAATCTGCATTTCCACCAGTCACTACTGATGAATTGGACTGATTCAGAAATTGCAGTTTTGGGCATAGGAAGATGGTTTTGTCCATGGAGACAGTACTGGAACTGGAGTGAGAGGACAAGGGGGAATGGCTTCAAACTGAAGGAGGGTGGGTTTAGATGAGATATAAGGAAGAAATTGTTCCCTATAAAGGCAGTGATGCCCTGGCACAGGGTGCCCAGAGAAGCTGCTGCTGCCCCTGGATCCCTGGAGTGTTCCAGCCCAGGTTGGATGGGGCTTGGATCACCCTGGGACAGTGGAAGATGTCCCTGCCCATGGCAGGGGATTGGAATGATGACTGAGATGAATTTAAGGTCCCTTCCTTTGTGGGAAGCAGTTGGCTTCCATTTACCCCAAAACATCAGCAGGTATTTAGGAGCTCACTGGTGTCACTGGTCCTCAGCTACTTCTGAGCCAGAACCTCTCAGAGGAGGGCTCTGAGTGAGGCTGGTGCAGCCCTTGGCTTGCATGGGGAGTATTTGGCTTGCAGAGAGGAAGGCTGAGCTGCTGGATAGAAGGATCTGAGCTCCAGCTACTTTAGAAGCATGAAGGATTTTTCCCTGCAGCCCTGCAGAAGAAAATATTCAGCTCCAGAGAGCACTTCATGGGCTGGCAAGGAAGGGCAAAGCTGAGGGTGTGAAAGTCACACAAGTTAAAATAATTAAAATTGGAAAAAAACAAAAAACCCTCTTCTTTTAAAAAAAATATATATTTAGTTTTTTAAAGCTTATTTTTATAATGACAAGAGTTTAAAGACTGCACCTGAGACACCCAGAGAGGTGGTGAGTGCTGCTGGCTTGGAAAAGCCACACACTTATTTTTATACAGCTCCTCCAGATTCACCTGGGATCCTTCCCACTGCCCTTGGCAGTGTGTATCCCGTGGATTTTTGGGACAGGCACGTGAGCAGAGCAATTCTTTTGATGGAAGTGGAGAGTAGGAGTGTTTTAACTCATTGGCACTTGCTGCACTGGGTGAGGAGTGATAAATACCTTTGCATCCTCCCTGCAGGCGCTGAGTGCAAGGTAGAAGACAACATTTATAATTAATTAATGAGGAAGCACTTATCAACCCCCAAACATGACATGATCAGGCCAAACTTGTCATCTTTGCTAAACCAAGTGATGCCAGAGGGAAGAGAGGGATTTCTTTCTTTTAAGGTACAGTGCAGCTGCTTCTGCCCCCATACAGTTTTTTTGCCTGCCAACCTCTCAATCCCAGCAGTTTTCTAGGATAAAGTCTATCAGTTTGGGAGGAAGAAAAGCAGTTTCTGGAAGGCTCTTTCATAAAGGTTGGCTGTGTGCTGGGTCAGGTGAAAAGGCACAAAGTTTTACTTGAAGTTGTGATGGGGTGATTACAGCATGGGACTGTGCATGCAAAGCATTTTGCAGGTATCAATCTCCAATTGTTCCAGCTCTTTAAACTCAGTTATTCTTTTCTGCTCACTAAATATTACTGATTTTCCTGAACTGCAGATAATTAGTACAAGAAAGACACAGACCTGTTAGAAGCTGTGGCTGCCCCTGGATCCCTGGAAGTGCCCAAGGCCAGGTTGGATGGGGCTTGGAGCAGCCTGGGACAGTGGCAGGGGGTTGGAATGAAATGTTCCTTAGGGCCCATTCCAACCCAAACCATTCCAAGATTCACTGATCCTGTGGTGACAGGCACTGCCAGCCAGAATTCTGGCTTCCATTGCCTTCTTTATTTATTGCAGAAATATTTTCAGCATGCCTGGGGCAGCAATGAGGAAGATGGGTGTTGTAAGAGCTAATGGGCAGGTACAAGGTGTGTTTACAGAAGCAATGATTTGTAAAAATACACTTTATGTGCCTTGCAAGGCCAGTTTCACTTTCTTTTAATCAGGAAAAAAAAAAAAGCTTTTGATACAAAAATGAGCACCTAAAAGCTTTCTTCACACATCACAGGTGGTGCTGAAAAATGTCAACGGGGAAAAAGATACAGATCACCTAAACTCTCAGAGTGCATAATTCAGGGCATTTAAAAAGCCATCTGATGCTATCAGATAGCTTTTATTTTGTATTATAACCTATCATGAGGTAATGGCTGCACTCTAATTTATTGCAGCTGGTGGAGGAAAAGATTGTAGAACGTGAAATATTCCATCATGGAATCATTTTCCTTGGAATCTTTAATATCCTGACACTTTTAGAGCTGCTGGCTGTTTGGTGGGAGATAAGTGTGAGGCTGTGAGAGCTGAGTTGGGCACTTGATACAAGGACCTGAAACCTGACTTTTAATGAACTCTGCAGGAGAGCTGGGTGAAGGAGATTCCATCAGTTATTCCATTTTTCAGGCTCAGATAAACTCAGCTCAGGACTTGATTTGAAAAGTTCAGTTTGTTCATGAAAGAAGAGAGGAGAAAAAAAAGCCTGTAAAATCACTTTGAAAGCGAGCTAAGGGCTCTTTTTCAGCTTCAAAGCATTTCTGAGTGCTCCCTATTGATCTGAGACACATCTGCACAGGCTGGGGACGAGAGCAGCCCTTTCCTCAGCTCAAGGAGTAAAAGATGATTTAAAGGAGGAATTTCAGAGCAGGGTGTAATTACCTGACAGGGGTTTTCATAGTTGCCTTTGCTGGCACGTGAGAATATTTCCTCAACATTTTCTCACCACTTTGTTCTTCACATCCCAGTGTCTCTGCTGTGGGGCTGTTGATCTCAACAGTGTGTGTGAGTCACATTTGGGGGAGTGTTTCCATCTAATGGGGTGTGACAAATAACTCAGAGCACAGGTGCTGCAAAAGGGAGCTCTGCTGACAACCATGGGCTGTGATGGGAAAGTGAAGCCACGAGAGAATTGTTTTTTCTTCTTGTGGAAAAGTCCCTATGGCCTGACAAGGGGAGACTCCTCTCCATAGAGTGACCTGAAAAAGATTATTTAAGTTGGTGACTGACTGAAGTGTTTCTGTATGATGTTGTTAAGAAAGACAACAAGGTGTAGGAGAGGGGAGGAGAGAGGTCTAAAGGTTTTATTTTGAATTTATTATTTCTTGATGTTGTTAATCAAGTTTTTCTTTACACCCTTTGTATTTTTAAGCCTGCCTTGCTTTTGCTCCTAATCCTATTTTACAGCAAAAAATAAGTATATTAAAATTAGCAAATCTAAACTACTACACCATCCATCTCACCCAGGCAGCAACTGAAGTGCCTGGCTGTTGGAAATATAAAGCAAGGGGGAAAATGTCAAAATTCTGCTAAGAACTCTGAAATGGAAACATATCAATGTAAAAATGTGATTGATTCCTGGGTTTTTATTTTATTTTTAATTCAGATCTGCCAACTCCTCTTGGATTCAGCGTTAATGTTACGTGATCCAACAATGCAGCATACTTGGGGTATTATTAATGCCTTTTGAGAAATAAAAGGGCAAAATCAGAACATTATACATCTGTGGAAAGGACATGGCATTTTTTTTCTTTCCACTAAAGCTTTTATTCTACTCAGAAAAATCTTCAGCAAGGCCTCACTTTGACAAAACTCTGTGTTTCCTCCCTGTGTTGGTTATTCCTTCATTCCTGGCTTGGATAGCTCAGGATGTGCCACCAGGGATCATCTCCTGGCCCCAGCACTGTCCCTGCTCAGCCTCCAGCAGTGTTTTGTGCCTTTTCCCTTTTTAAGAAGGAAACTGCTTCTGGTGAAGGGATTTTGGTCCTTAATCCCTTGTTTGTCCTCTGCGTCCCCTTCCTGCTGTGAGAGCTGCACAATTGTTGCAATGGGAAGAAAAAGGTGATGGAATTTGGAGGAAACTGAGGAGGAATGTCTCACAGGTTCAGATCAGGTGTATTAGTACAACAGGAAATGACAAAGGCAAGGAAGAGATAGATTTAATTAGTAATTTCTGCCTTTTTAATCTAGTAGAAGACACTATTCTTGTATCAAGCCTGATTAGTCTCTTTTTTTTGCCCTTATCTGCTGTTCTTTCAGTACTGATTTCTGGAAAATTACAGTGCTGACTTTTAGGGACTGGGGGAGGTAAAATCTGTGTATTTAAAGGAAATATTTCCATGGGGTTTCATTCCAAAAGGTGCCTGTGCCGGGCTGAGGGGCTCTACACGGCTTTGCAGAGCTGCTCTGCTGCATCCAGCACTCCTGAGTGCTCCACCATCTGCTTTTTTCTCTCCCCCAGGCTGCAGGAGGCAGTGGGACAACATCACGTGCTGGCCTGAGGCAGAGGTGGGAGAAGTCGTGGTACGGCCATGCCCCAAGTACTTCAGGTTCCTGACCTCCTTCCTGGGTAAGCAAATGTCTTGGTTTGAAAGACAGGTGTCTGCCAAGAAAGGCAGGAGATTCTTTTTAAAATGGAGAATGTCAACCCCCTCCCTCCAAATTATTATAATTTGGAAATTAAGGGGCTCTCAGGCAAAGATATGGGAATGGGAATAACAGTTCTTTACTAGGAAAATTAAAATAGAAATACAGAATTACAGAGAACAAACGCAAAGCAGTGTCAGAGTGAGAATCCAAGGTGCCCCCGTCAGTCAGTCAGGGTTGGTGCAGTCCCATTCCATGGTGGCTGCATCCTCCTGCAGTGACAGATGTGGTTCTGCTGGAGCAGGGCTCCTGCACAAGGTGCAGTTTTCCTCCAAAGCTCCAGTGATGATGTGGAAAGGTCTGGTTTTCCTCTGGGATCCAGTGGGAAAAGGCTGCTCTGATGTTCCAAATTTGAGATTTTATCTAGGTAGGAAATGTTTGACTCCTCCCCCTGGGTGGAGCATCTCCCAGTGGGATGATGGAATTTTATCAGTCATGCACTGGGACTGCATGGCCATGAACAGGAGAGATCTCCTGGAGGGAGGATGGGCTGTGGAAAGGATAAAGAACACTGCCCCACATGGTTTTTAACAGCTGGCCCATTAGCAGAGAATATCTCCCAGAGAGATCAGGATCACTGCCCCAGCTGATTTCAACAGATGGTGACAGGATACAAACTTTTGGTCACATCCTGTATTGCAACCTAAGACAGCAAATCCCAAACTATCTCCACAGCTTCACTGCCAGTGGGGTTTCTCATCATCCACAGGGGGAACATCTCAATAAGGAGGGAGAAACCAGCTCTTAGTCTGAGGTAAAGGAGGTGTCCAAGCCATACATGAATTCCCAAACATCAAAACATCCTCCCTGCACTTGCAGCACCACTGCTGTGGATGCAAAAATGGCTCCTGGTGAAATCCAATAATATGGATGTTGTGCAGTGAAAATTGAATCAACCCACGGAACCGCTGTGTTTGTTGTGCAAAATGAGCAGTTTAGTACAATCATTAATTAAGTCTCTGACAGAAAATAAACAAGCTGGAACTGTACATAATAAAGTTTTTGGGTTTTTTCCTGCTGGAATGACAAATATGGCCACAGGCCAAGGAATTAACCTGCCAAATAATGGGCAGGGGAGATTAATGGAGGAGGTGGCTTAACTCACTGTTCAGGGTGTTCTGAGAAGCTTTAGTTTAAAACTCAGGTCTCAAGGGGCCATGCAGCAACAGGGATGATTGTATCTCCTGGTAGTTTTTAGTTATTTCTCACTATTTTTATTATAGAAGCCCTGCAGGCCTTAACAGAGAATTAAGTTCTTTTGCACTGGAGATCCTGCATTGAGCTCCATTTTTAAAGCCTTGTAGGCAAACACACAGGATAGATTAAAAATGGGGGTAGGAATGAACATTAGGAATGAACAATATCATCCCTGTTCAACAGGCCTGGGCACTGCACTCATTAACCAGCATGTGCTGGTTACATCCCTTGCCCAAGGCCACACCAAAATTCTTTGCAGGCACAGAGGGGAAATTTAAAATTCCTGATCCTAGCACTGACTTCCTCGTTTCCAAAATTCCCTGGGAGCTCATCACTCCTGTCCCAACACCCAGGGAGAGAAGGCAGAAGCTGCTGTGAGTTCACATCTTGCAGGACAAGACCCCTGTGCATTTGAAATAATTTCCTGCTGTTCCTGCTCTGTGCCCTCCCCTGAGCTCAGCATTCACTCACTGGGTTTTATATACCAGCAAAGTTACTAAAACACAAAGAAATATCTCTGAAAAACACTTTCTAGTACATCATACCACTAGAGCAATGAGGAAAATATTGTGTATATTTGATTATATATAGAGGTCAAGCACTGGAACAGGGTCTCCAGGGAAGTGGTGGATTCATTGTCCAGGGAAGTGTTCAAAATAGGAACATGGTTTAGTGTGGACCTGGCAGTGTTGGACTTGATGTTCTTAGAGGTCTTTTTAAACCTCAATGACTCTAAGATTCCATTTTATATGTATATATATTTTTTTTTTCCTTTTAAATCATTGGGACTATGTTGGACTTTAGCTAAGGACAGTGGGATATCTTTAATTTTGTGGCAGGATGGGCTTATGAGACTCAATAAATTTGCCTGTTCAGGTGCAACTGCTGTTCTCTGAGATGTCCCAGGACATCCTGATCTCCAGGCTCCCCTGCAAAAAGGTGCAGATCTCCCAGAGTTTCTGTGTCATTGGATCTGTCAGGTACTTCAGAGTATCTCAAAAAACCTTAGGTTGGGTGAGAGCTGGGCTCTGCTCCCAGGGAACAAGGGACAGGACAAGAGGAAATGGCCTCAAACTGTGCCAGGGGAGGTTCAGGTTGGACATCAGGATAATTTTTTTTCATGGAAAGGGTGGTCAGGCATTGGAAGGGGCTGCCCAGGGAGGTTTGGAGTGCCCATCCCTGGAGGTGTCCGAGGAAGGCACTGGAGGTGGCACTCGGGGCTCTGGGCTGGGGACAAGCTTGGAATCAGTGACCTTGGAGGGCTTTTTCCAACCTGTGTGACTTTGTGATTCTACCTAGGGAATGATTCCTGTTCTGGGAGAAGCCCAGACTCCCCTCAGAGCACTCAGAGTTTCACCTGGGCTCTGTGCCCTCATCTCAGTGTGCCCAGCCAAGAAAGAGCCTCAGACATGGCCCTTCCCTGCACACCCCTGTGGCCACGTGTGCTCTTCTGGGAGCCACGACCTCAGCAAATGTCACCCAGCCTTGCAGCTGGCAAGGTCAGCAGCCTTCTGGGGCAATTTCACATTGCTTTGGGGGAGTTTCCTCTGGTTTAGTCTGGTTCTCTGCAGCTGACTGTCATGCAGGGATTCCAGTCACTGGAAAGCTCCCTGGGTTGTACAAGGGTATAGAACCAGAGAGAATGGCTTTAAATTGACAGAGGGCTAGGTTACATTAGATTTTAGGAAGAAATGTTTCCCTCTGAGGGTGGTAAAATCTTCCCTGTGAGGATGAGAATGCCCTGGCAGAGGTGTCCCAGAGAAGCTGTGGCTGTCCCTGGATCCCTGGAAGTGTCCAAGGCCAGGCTGGACAGGGTTTGGAGCATCTGGGATAGTGGAAGGTGTCTCTGCCCATGGCAGGTGGTTTGAACAAAATGATCTTTTAAGTTCCCTTCCAACCCAAGCCATTCTATGACTTTATGATTGTATGGTTTGAGCAGTGATTCATCTGAACTTGAATTAGCCATTTACAGTGATCACATGAACAACAGCATGAAAATACCTGTTTGGAAAAGCACAGGGTGAGTTTCTTTGGAGAGAGCAGAGTCAGGACTCTTAATTTCTGCTGTTTGTAAAGCAGGGGTGTCTGTACAAGACTGGTGTCCAGTCCCCTTTAATGTCCACATGAATCTGGTCAGCAGTGGCCAAAGACACCGTGGGGGTACCTGAACAGCTCTGGAGGTGCCATGGGCTCTATTGATGAATTTTGTGTTGACTGGAGTAGGAATGCTCTGAGCTCACAGAGAGGCACCCACAGCACTGACACTGAGGGCTCTGTTCAGGTTTTTAACCATAAATATCTGGTACCATTTGATAAATGTTGGAAGATGTAAAATCCACAAGGATTTAGGATACCTGTATTAAGGAAGCCAGATTTCCAACGTGGAATGGCATTTGTATCAACTGATTTTAGAGTTTTCCACAAGTCAGCCTATCCCTGAGCTGGTTTTACAGTCAGAGGTGAGGAACAGGCTCCCTAGAGGTAGGGATGGGCTGGTTTTTAGATTCCCCCTCCAGGATGGGTTTAACACCATCCATAAAACACATGTTTCTCTCCATGTGCAATGAAAAGATTGCAGAGTGGCTCTGGCAGATGGGAATGTCTTCCAACAGGATTTAATTTCTCCTCAGCAGAGCACCAACAGAGCAAGTGATGCCATTCCCAAAGCAGAAACAGCAGCTTTGATTCTCTCTGAGTCAGACACTTTGCACAACCATTAACAAACAGGGAAAGCAGTGATGGTCTTAAATAAAGGGAGAGGAAGATTGCTTCCTGTTTTATAGGATTTCTTGCAAAATTAATGCCATTAAAGGTTGTGAAGCAGCTCTTCCTTTGCAGCAGTGAGTGTCATTGAGCAGCTTTCAAGGAACTCAATCATCTGGGTAATGGTTGTGTCGTACTCTTTGATCCCTTTGCAGGAACATGAAGGCTTTTATCAAGTTGTGAGCCAGAGAAAAACTTTTTAAGGTATTTAGAGCAGGAAAAGAGCGAAAATACCAGGAAACAAAGAGTTAATGTGATTTTCCTGCCTCATGGAGAATAAGCTCTTCAAATGGCTAATATCCCATCTCATGGTCAATAAAGGATAAAATATCTTCTGGCATTTAAAAACCTTAAACTGTCCTGATGTCATTTGACATTAATTTTTTATGGCATTCACAGATCCAGAAAATTTTCATTATTTCATGACGTTCATCAGTGCCACGTGAGGGAGATGGATGAAAATATTTTTGGCACCTTTCATTATTAAAGTGCTTTACTTTCCACCCCTTGACCAGAGTGCTCCAGCTCTCTTTGGATACGTGGAAGATGACATTTGTAATAGGGATTTATGTCTCACAGTTTCTCCAAAAGCAAATTGTCCACCATGCACAAGTTAAATTAGCACTGACAGTTTTTAAGCTTCAGCTCTGAGATTAATTGACCTAAGGGGGTGGAGATGGGCACAAGCAAGCTCTGGAATCCCACTCAGTGAGGTGAGATCCATCTGAGTTTCGGGTTTGCCAAACTCCTTTTTTCCTTGGGTGCTCTAAATTTATTTCCCCTCTCCTTTCCCCTCCTTTGTGAGCACTTCTTATTCTGCATTGCTTCTGAAACTGGGACAAAAATTGAATAAAATGAGGATGGGGATGAGCAGAGAGCAGATAAGAAGACATCACCACTTCTCCAACAAAGTCCAAAATGAACCATAATCATTATTTATTTACTACAATTAAAATACTCAAGGAATTGAATGTGATTTTTGTGGGGTTCTCTTCACTGAGAGCCCTCGACCTGCTCTGGTGCTCTGCTGTCCACACATCCCTTCATATCAAAAATGCAAAATTAACTGGAGGAAAGGAGGCTCAGAGGGAGCATCACTACCCCTGGAAGTGTTCAAAAACGTGTGGATGTGGCACTTGGGGACATGGTTTGATGGTGGCCTTGGCAGTGTGGGGTTAATGGTTGGACTTGATCTTAGAGGGCTTTTCCAACTTAAACCATTCTGTAATTCCATTATTTATTTGCACCTGAGGTGTCACAATGCTTGTGCCCCACTCCTCTGAAGGATTGGTGCTACACCTCCACCTTTACCTAAAAATGTGCATCTTTTTCTAGGTAAAGTTTGCTGGAATCCTACAATTGCAGTACCAAAAGATCTAATGAGAATTTTGTCCTAAAATTTGACAGCTCTGTTTTTAGGATGAGAAAACAAATGGTTTACAAGAGGTGCCTAATCAAGGGTGACATTGTTACTGTTAAGAAAGGGGGAATTGTCTGTATTTATTAAGGATCAGGGTCTTCACTCTTAGAAGTGAAATGTGCAGGGAGGGGAAAGGAAAAGAAGGAAAAATCGAGTTTTGCCACAAAAAGAGGTGCAGGAAGTTTCAGGGCATTGGACATGTGGCAGGAATATCTGCATGCCATCCTGGGATGCTGTGAAAGCAGGACACTGAGCTCTTGCAAGGAATTATGAGGTTATTAAAATAAATGAGAGTTAGTTGTGGCTTTTTCAATTTTTTTTTATAATGGAAAACTTCACCTCGTTGCTTTTAGGAACATATGCACCAGTTTGACAGTAGGAACATCAATCAAATTAAATACAAACCCCACAAAAAACTCAGATTAATTAATGGTTTTGACTAATACCATGAGAATGAGGGGACTCTGTTCTTACCAGGGACCTGCCTCTTCTTTTTCCAGAACACAGAGGAGAGCCTGGAGCACAAACCTGCTGGCACTGGGATGCTTCCCATCTCTCAGTGAATCTCCTCCACTCTGCATTGCTAATTACATGTGGTTTTAAACCCCTGCCTTCCTTTCTCATTAAATCTCTAGGAGTACAATTTGAAAAATTTAGCTCCAGTCTGATAGGAAATGGGAAAATTTGGGAAATCTAGTGAACTTTGAAAGGCTAGAGATAAATTCCAAGTGAAGAAACTTTGTGTTTTCTGGTACTGTCATTTTCAATGTACTGCAGATTTTCAATGTACTCCAGTGGTGCTCATTTTAGGGAGAATTTGTGTTACACAAATTAGTGAGAAACAGCTCTGGCAAATGGCAAATACAAACTCTGGTGCTTTGAAAAATTTGCCTTTCCATTGACAAATAATTAGACTTTATTAGCAAAGTCTGGAAAAAACGAGAGACCACAAGAACTGGCTCATTTTCATCAGGGATCTGTGGCAGAGCTGGGATTTGACCTTGGAACAGAAAAATACTTCAGTCTAAGCTGAGCCTGTAAACCTCAGAAGAAAACAAAGCTTGTGAGGCACTTTCCCAAATTTTATGCTCATTTTCAGTATAGAAAATGATATTTTTAAATAGCAGTAATTAGAAATGTTATTTGGACTGAGGAGAGACATCATGCACTACTTGAGCCAAATTGTGGTGTGATAAAATCTTTGTTTTGTAACCTTGTACTTTTTGTACCTCTCAGATGTCAGGTGAACATGAGAGGTTTTAGAAAGGTGTCTTGTATCACACCATGTATGTGAATTTCCACATCTAAAAGTGACATGAGCAGCAAAGAGTGGTAGAAAATCTTCTCTGGGAAGTGAGTTTCCCTAAAGTCAGAGTAAGTTTTCTTATTGTTTTTCTAATTCCATTGATGCTTTGTCATTGTTCTGCCCTCTGCCTTGGTTTCCTCATCTAAAGCACTGAGACAGTTTTTGAAAGCATTGAGAGAGGTGAGAATTTTTAAATAATCATAAAATTTTGAGGAAGTGCAACTGAAAAGAAGAAATAGGAGAAAATTAAGCTGAAAGAAGCACACCTTAGTTCACTGAGAATAAGAAACAAAGATTTAAAACCACCGTGAAATCTTGAACCATCCCTAAACAGAGAGGAGGAGTTTTGAGCAGGAAATGGGAAGCAGTGAAGTTCAGATAATGGGATCCATTGTCACGAAGAAGAAATAACAGAAATTGCAAAACACCTCAAAAAAAAAACAACAAAACCCTGAAAGTACTGAACAGTCATGTCCTTGATTTGTTTGCACAAAATCCTTTATGATCCCGAGGTGAAGCCTGGTGAGAAGAGCTGCAAACAGTGCAGGGAAAGCCTGGGAACAGCAGCCCACGGGGCTGTGCTGAACTTGCTCCTCCTGGAGAACAAAGGCACCTTCCAGAGCCCTCCCAGACTCAGATCTACTGCAAAGACAGATTAAAGGGGCGAGTTTTAGTGTCCAAATCCACCTGTCACAGGGATTCGAGAAGTGACTTTACACAAGGGTTGTCTGCTGCTGATTTCAGTGCAGAGCAGCCCCATGGCTGGGAAGATGTTCAGATGATTCAAGTGTCAGAAATTGCTGGAGGTGATACTCAAATATTTTTGTGACTCACAGCTGCATAACTGATTTACTCCCATTTACAGGAGTTTTCTTGTGTGCAAAGAACTCCATTGTTGAAAATGTTTGCGAAGCTCTTTGAGCTTCACTGGTGTCGTTTTTCACCTTTAAGAAGCCAAGTTTGATTTCTGTTTGTTCATTCTGGTGTATTGACCAGTTTTCCAGTTTGGTGTGGTGAGTGGCACCAGTGGAATGGCCCAATAATGGGATCTGTGTGAGGTGGGCAGGGTGGCCAATTTACAATGTGCTGCTGGGTGTGTTCCTGCTTTGTTGTTTTTTGACAAACCCATATCTTGACCTGTTAGCCTAAAAACCTCCTGGGGACAAGGCTGATCCCCGGCTCTGCTCTCTCCTCCTTTTGCTCCATTAGACTGATGTGGGTTTGAGGTCCAGCTGGGACAGGGAGCAGAGATGTTTTACAAAGTGAGAAGTGCTTTGCACTTACAATCCTGGATGGATCAGGCAGTTCTGAGTGCCAGAGAGCCACGTGAACTTCAGTTTTGACAGCTTGGCTGAAGGAGTGAGATGTTTCTGTGTTAATTAAAGCTCTTTTTAGCTGGTCAGAGGCCCCAGGCACTCAGTGAGCTTGACAGTCCAGGAAATCTTCCTGCCCTGGAGTATACAAGTTAAAACAGGCAATACAGGTTGTCAGCATGTGGATTTTCTCCCTTCACAGCCAAATTTTGAAGTGTTTTGATCACAAACAAGAGTGCAGTACATTTCCCAGGAATCACATTTGATCAGGGCGCAGTTGTAGGCAAGGTCTGGGTGTGGAGGATTGGATTTAGTTCCCAGACCCCCAGCCTTATCTGCATCGTGTGAAATGAGCCCTTTATCTATCCCTCTCCTGGCTTCTCACAGGCAGAGTGAAAGGCATTAAATACTTCACTGCTCTGTTCAGATAAAAATTTTCCAGGAACAAAGTCAATGTGACAATAAAACATTCAAACAATACTGGTGCAGTGCCAGCAACCAAAGGTTGGGTAACAAGTGGCAGTGTGGTACCACTAGAAGAGATGTTTTGTGTACACCTCTGTATTAAAATGTACTTTTTTACTGAGCTCTGGACTTTAAAACAAAATGGATGCCTCCCATTTATGAGTTCTGTGTAACATGAAAAATTAATAACAGGGAAAAAATATCAGAGTTTACTCTAAGTGTTACAATAATTGTGCTTTGGCATTTATACCACAAAAGGCAGAAGTTGTTTTAACAGTGAGCTGAAGGTTTTTTTTTTTTTTTTTTAATCATGGGTTTTTTTCTTTTCTTCCAGGGAATGTGACCAGGAATTGTACAAGCCAGGGCTGGTCAGACGTGTACCCTGCACCCTATGCTGTGGCTTGTGGATATGATTCCAACAGCACTCCAGGGGAAGAGGTTTGTAAACATGGATGGTCAAGATTTAATAGGGATCAATATCAGAATTGTATCACCCTCCCATGCCCACTTTTTCCCATTCCCCCTCTGATTCCTCAAGAGGGAAGGATCCTCTTGAGGATCCTTGGAAGCAGAGCTCACATGTTTGGTCAAGGAAATGCTCTTCCCTTTGATGTCATAGACTCATAGAATTATGGAATGGCTTGGGATGGAGGGGAACTTCAGGATCATCTCATTCCAGTCCCTGCCATGGGCAGGAACATCTTCCACTAGACCAGGTTGTTCCAAACCTGACCTTGAACACTTCCAGGGATGGGACATCTAAAATTTCCAGGATCTGAGAAGATCAGACCTTTGTCTATGTGATGGCCACTCATAACTTCAGGTGTTTTACTTCCCACAGTGCACTTTGAAACAATCCCTCCACATTTATATTTATGCTTAAGTAGAAATGGTGATTCTAGCCTTTCTGTGGCAACACAAGCATCAAAAGCTCTTAAGGGGTAAAAATTATGTTTTGCTGCTCTGCAGATCTCAACTGGTTAAATACCTGGATCACTGTAGGGAACATACTTTTTCATGAAATTTTCCTTAATTTTCATAGAAAATCCAAAAGTTCTCTGGGATTTGTTTATGTATAAATTAGCAATTGCTGACTTAGTTATAATTAGTTTTACAGAGTATTGTTATTCCACAGGAAGGAGTTTGTTACTGGTTTGCTGCATGCTGAGACATGAAGGGTAAAGTCTAAAGAGGGTGACAAATGTTAGAAGCAAGATTCACCTCACCTAACTCAAAGTTCAGTATCTAATCTAAACTAATCACCTGTAGCAGTCCCATAGTCAACAAGAAAAAGTTTATGCAAGAAAAGTTATATTTCACTGCAATCATATGTTGCAGTATTTATATTTTTCTATACTAGGATAATGTGTTTATATTAAACCTGTGCCCATGCTTTTTTGATGTTGTTTAAGACATACCTCTGTGTTAGTGAATGTTGGACATAGGAATCTCAATAATTAATTATTATGTGTTTCCAGTATTTAAAGGGGGCTGGAGAAGGATTTTTCACAAGAGCATGGAGTGATGGGACAAGGGGGAATGGTGCTGAGGTAAAGGAGGGGAGGTTTTGATGAGATATTGGGAAGAAATTCCTCATTGTGAGGGTGCTGAGGTCCCAGCACTGAAAGCTGTGGCTGCCCCTGGATCCCTGGAAGTGTCCAAGGCCATGTTGGAGAGGGCTTGGAGCAACCTGGGATAGTGGGAGGTGTCCCTGCCCAGGACAGGGGGTGGAATAAGATGATTTTTAAGGTCCCTTCCAACCCAAACCATTCTGGGGTTCTGTGACTCCATATGGTGAGAGGTCTCTGTGCATGGTCACACACTGCCAAGGCACTCAAAGAGTTAACAGGGGATCTGAGCAGAACTGGGCCAGCTCTGAATGTGAAATAAAACAGCAAACAGCAAAGGGAGAGGTGCACAAAGAACTTCAGGGCTGTGCTGAAGAGAGCCTTAGTCTGCCTTTAGGGTCAGCCAGCACTTCACATCCTCACGTGTCCATCCCTCAGACTGAGCTGTGTGGCTGCAAAAACCAGCTCTGCTGTGGAAGGACCCCCATCCAGAGCTCTGGCTTGTGCTCCTGCTGCTCAGGGGGTTTGGGAATTCCTGGGACATTCTCTGGCCACCCAATGGATTGCAGCATTGACAAAGTGCAGCATTGCCAGAGCGCCGTGTTACCAGGAGAACCTCTATTGTGTTCTTTTAATTCTTTCTTAATTATTTTCCCTTGACTTCCACAGTTTTTTTTCCCTGCTGTTAAAGTCCAGTTTGTGTGAAAGTTGGCTGAGGGGGGTGAGCATGCAGTAGGCAGCTTGTGAAGAAGAATAGATTTTTGTTTTGTTGTTGTCGAATTGGCAGTGAGTTTGGGGAGCAAGAAGTAAAGGGAGTAAAAAAAAAAAATCCAGCAAGCTGTACAAGACATGAGGTCCAGGAAAGGCTGATAAGCTTCCAGGAGTAAAACACTTCATGAACTTTTGGTCTCAGGTCAGAAACAACAAGAAAAAAATATGAAAAATAAATAAGGGCAGTGTGTAAGGTTTTAGCTGTGAATTTTGGCAGTCCCTAAAGTAGCAGATGATGATTTTGGGCTGGATGACATGAACCTCAAAACACTTGGCTCCTGAAAAGCTTTATATCAGTATTTCTCTTCTTTTTCTCTCAAAATTGTAAATGTTTCCCATTGCCAACCAAGGGACAAATGTTGATGTTACTGAGTAGAAACCAAGGAAAATAAATCTCAGTTAATCTCAATTTAGCAACCTACCTCAAATAATTGTTATTATCACACTCCTGTGAAATTAAGCAGAAGCTTTTAGAAGTCAAAGAGACAATGATGAAGTTGCCTGATTTAATTCTGTAATTCAGTCAGGCATCCTGGCATGCATTGCCTTCACTTATCAACATCCCTTCCTTTTCTAATAAGAATATTTTATAATCTGGACCTTGGGTGAAATTTCAGTTCCATTTATGATCTTGGGTCAAATTCTCTGCTTTGAGATCTCTAAAATAGGAAGCAGCTGTCATTATCAAGTGCAGTGGAGAGTGAGAAGTCAGTGTGTGCTGTTTGCAGAGCAGAGATGACCCCATATCCTGCATTAAAGCTGAATGCAGAACCATCCCTCTCTGCATAGGAAGGATTAGTCACCATAAAATATGATGGGGGAAAAACAGGGAATTGCTTGTTGAGTAACACCAGGAACTTTCTGTGCATAACTTGCTCCTGGGGGTAACTCTAAGAGCAGAAGACTTTGCTCTCCTAAATGAAGGATGGGACAACCTCTTCTTTCCACAGTCCCCTACCACGAGCTCCTTCCTTCTCCTGGAACAGTTCTGCTCTGATGCCATTAAAAATAGAGATAACAGAGAAAGATGAAATCAACATGGGGGAGGTTGACAGTTTTAATTAGAAAAGTCAGAGCTGCCTTTGGGATCCCAAACTCCAGGAAAGTTGGAAAGAAGACTTTATCTTCAGGGTGCTGGTGGATGAGAGGCTGGACATGTGCTGACCAGAAATCCAATTGTATCCTGGGCTGATCCCACAGCCTGGGCAGCAGGGAAAACGGGAGATTCTGCAGAGCTTTACCTGGGCCAGACCAGGCAGATAAACTGTCCTGAAAGCCTTGAATTATCCCTTCAGAGTGACCCAAAGCTCTTAGTGATGTGGCTGTGAGGACACGGTGCTTTAACCACCTCTGAGATCTGTGGTTGAAGATATGACCAGTGTTATCTCTGAAAATTCTCATTTTAACACCCCTCCAAGCTGCCTTGTGCAAATGCTAAAGGATTGCAACTCATCCCAGCCTCACTGGTTCTGTAAAGTACCAAATACTTGTCAAAGCCTGTGAAAATAGCACATCAAAATGTCAACTCTCAGTGTTATGGAGGAGCATTTCTCCAAACAAGGTTGGGTTTAGATTTTCTGTCTATCGTGCTCTTTGTGGTTTTGGTTGTTTGGGTTCTTTATAGAAGATGGTGACAAGGAGGGCAGAGGAGGGTCAATCAAGAGCTGGAAAAAAATAAAATTTTCCATAAACTGAGTTAGATTCTCCTAAAAACATAGATTATTTTCTTTATTGCTAAAGTTCTAAATAATTTTACCTCTTGATTCTTTCTTCTCTTTTTTTTTTTAAAGCTGAAAATCAAAATCTATTGATTTAGAGTGTTTCCAGAGAGCTTTGGAGAGCTTATTTACCCATTTTATTTAGACTGGGATCCCCTGTTGCATCCAAACCCTGCAGTGCCCCATGCTCAGAGATTCTCTCTGTGTGCTCTCAAAGAGAACAAACCATGAACCAATTTCCAGCTTAACACATATTTCCAAATTAACAGAGAGAACGTTTTAAGTTTTCACTTCCCTAAACACAGTGTAAATTCCACACAAGCAAACCAATTTCCCAGTTCTGCCCTCAGACTTCCTCAGTAAAATTGTCTCACCGCACTCACCGCGTCGGGCCCAGAGCCGCGCACTCTGTAGCCGAACATCGGTCACTCCTGTTCCACGAGGTTTTTGGCTGTAGCTGTGTCTGCAGGTGTCAAATCAGGCTCCATCCAGCAGGAACCTTTCCCTTGTGTGGCTTTACCCTGGGTTTGGAGTGCTCCAAGCCCTGCTGTAACCAGCTGTGTTCTCCACGCTCACACCGGCGGTGTTTGAGCCGCGCGCGCTGTGGGATGGGATTTTAGAGCGTGAAGGAGTCAGAAGTATTTCAAAAGAATGGAGAAGGATGATTTCCTTGTCCCAGCAGCCAGTGATGCTGTGTTTAGCAGTGCATTTTGGACCTCTTTGAAAGCCCTGTTTTCTTTTTTTCACACCAGCAAACGGCGTTCTACGGAACGGTCAAGACGGGCTACACCATCGGGCACACCTTATCCCTCATCGCCCTCACGGCTGCCATGATCATCCTGTGTCTCTTCAGGTAAGACACGAGCAGAAAAAGGCACAGGGAAGGGGATGACTCAAAAACTGCTGATTTACAGGCTGTACAGGCTGGGAGTGTTACAGGAAGATGCCCAAGATTTCTGTCAGTCTGAAATAGGGTGTTGGGTTTTGCTCTTTTCTGAGCCAGAGATGAGGCAACTGAGAGATGTTTTAAAAATCTTTTATTCCATTTTCAGTCTTATATGAAGGGTGAGACAATACAGATGTTATAATTCACGCCATCACAATCAAAAACCAACTATTTCCTAATTACAATACACTATAAATGTTTCTTGGCCTATCAGCTTTTGTCACATCATGCTGTAAATGCCTTAAAGCCAGTAATCTAAAATCACCCCTGATGGGTTCTATTACAATGCACCTTTCATAGTTCTATTTCCCCAAAGTATCTGGTCATATTTGCAAGGCCATCCTTTGAAACTTTTTCCTAGCTCCATTTCTCTCTCATCAATACCTGCCTTATTCCATGGCATTTCTAAGTCAGCATTTCTGATCTCCAAGTTTGCCCACAGATGCACAGTGTGAGCCTTCTGGCAGGCCCTGAGAACTCTCTACAACTCCATTTGCCCCACTGGGGAGGAAGGTTCCTCCTTCTTTCAGTGTCACTGTGTTTTGGTGTGTGATTTGTGACCTTTGTGTGGGAGTTGTAACCCAAATCCAATTCTTTAGGTGGATTCATCTCACCAAAGGCAGATTGTTCTGTAATGGATCTCTGTTAGAGAGTTACAGTCCACAGAGTCCTAGTCAGAATGCTGTATATGGATACCATGGAATTTCTACCTAAAGTAGGTATTCAAAATGGCATCCAAAAATATCCAGGATCACAAAATCCCAGAATGGTTTGGGTTGGAAGGGACTTTAATGATCATTTCATCCCAGGTTGCTCCAAGTTCCATCCAGCTGGGCCTTGGACACTTTCCAGGCATGGAACATCCACAGTTTCTCTGGGCACCCTGTTTCCTCCCAAAGTCTTTTCCAAAAACACTTCCTGCTGCCCCTCTATGGCAAGACAGAGACACCCAGGGCCATTTAAACTTTCTGGTGTCCCTGAGATATGCACAAGTGTGGCCTTCAGGAGACCCAGGGCCTCATGGATGGATGGGCAGACAGTCTGCAGTTCATCAAGTGGCATTAGAATCCCAGATTGCAGAAAATCTATTAATTCTTGCTGTCTATTGTTAGTAATAGATTCAGACATCTAAATTTGGGTGCCTCCAGTGAAGAAGTCTGCATATATGTAATCTCCTATTATAAATTCATTTGTGTAAAGGGACATCAGCAAAAAGCAGACCTGTGTGAGATGGAAGAGCCCTTTGGATGAGGTTCCATCTCCTCACGTAAGACAGAGCACATTTTCTAGGGTAACTCTCACACTCTCTCACCCTTCAGGAACTTTTCACTTCTCCTCCCACGTTCTCTCCCCACTCCTCTTACAATGGAGGAGTCAATCAGACACAAACAAATCACCTCCACAAGGTGCAAGGTGCCAGCCAGGCTGGGGAAACCCTTGAGGATCCTGTTTTTTCCTTGCTGGGAAACAGCTGAACTTGACTTAGCAGGCACAGAGGGTTCAGCTCAGCCCCATCATTTTGCCATCATCAGAGATTAGGAGCACAACCTCTGCCAGTGCACAGTGGCTCGTTAAGAGGTGGTAATTTGATTGTTTTACTGAGTGAGGTCTGCTGTGGTTCTGGTGTCTGCACAAAGCACCCATTTCCAGACTATTAGGCCTTTCACCTTAGTTGTTGTAAAATCTCTCTTGAAAAAAAAGCTCTTGCTTGATCAGAATTCATCTTCAAAATATCAGTGGGCAAGGGATAGAGAAACTCTGGTGTAATTCTCAGTATCATTAACAACCAGTAATTTAAAAGTGAAAATATAGTTCATATTGCTCCAGAAAGCCTGTAATATGTGTTAATTCTGGCAACAGATGCTAAGAATTTATTTGCCTGATTGAAGAGACGTTTCACTTTGAAAAGAATTATTGCAGCAGAAACATTCTGTAGAAAACAGAATGTTTATCATGAACACAGTCTGCTCAATCAAAAACATTTCTTTTCCAGTGGAGAGCAGTGGGATGGACCTGTTTTCTGTCATTCTGTGTTTTTCCCTGTTTTTCTGAGGATTGAAAAAGCAGCAGTCCTGCTGCAGATACGTGGATTGCCATGTTCTGAGGAATTAAAGAGGCTTAAATGGATTTGTGGTGATGTTCATCAGACCAGAGCCTGTCTCAGGGTTTCTAATGTTTAATTGGGACTCTCTGTCATGGTAGAAGAAACGTGTAAATATAAAAATAATGCTTTTGAGAAGATTTGCTATTCAGAAATGTTTCATTTCTTCCCAACAGAAAACTACACTGTACTCGAAATTACATTCACATGCACCTCTTCATGTCCTTCATCATGAGAGCCATTGCAGTCTTCATAAAGGATGTGATCCTGTTTGAAAGTGGGGAGTCTGAGCACTGCTTTGTGAGTTCAGTAAGTAGCCTTGCACTTTGAAATTTCCACCTCATTTTGTTGCCCTCTTCAGCAATCCACCAAAAATTACCTTGCAAATGAACATGAGGCACTATCTCAGGAAGATTTCAAATCCTTTCCTCTTTTGAAAGGAAGAAATAATCCATGATTGTTGCAATTTGATTTATATGGAGAAGGAATAAATTGATTATCAGAGTCCAAAATGTCTATATTTGTATTTTATATCTAGTCCTTTCTGAAGTTGTACTTGACAATTTTAGAGGTCTTTTTGAACCTTAAGGATTTTATCAAACCCACAAGTGAGGCTGTACAGGATGTTGGGGCTCCTGTGAGTCCTGTGTCCATCTCCCAGCCACATGCTGATTTCTTGGATATCCTGGTAAAAGGAGATTTGTGTTTAGGGATTCAATAGAAGCTTTTCCCTCAGTGAGGATGGGAGTCAGATCCAAATTCACATAACTAATCTCAATTATCTCTGGGGTAAGTACCTACACATGAGCTATGTGTGTGAAGTGCATCCATAGATAATGGGCTCTAATTAATCTGTTCCCTGGAGCCTGGAATGCTGTTCAGTCCTTTGGGAGGAGGCACCTGCATGTGGGTGATTCTCTGGGCTCCAGTGATCAGATCCCTGCAGGACTTTAGGCAGGAAATCTATGTGCAGACATCATCATCCATTTTTTATCTGAATCAGTATCCCACGCTCGCTGTCTGCAACTGTGAGATTTCCCTACTGGGATGATAAATAAGGGGAATAAAGGAGCTGGGTTATTTTTTTTGCCTTTCAAACTCAGTGTTATCAGCTGGAGCAAACATTAAGGAGGGAGAAGGGTTGTTTATTTAAAGGCCACACTGACGTAAGAGGACACCAGTCATGAATAAATTTAGGCAGGAAATTGAAATCACCAATACGGAGAGATGTGATCAGAAGTTATCCAGGGAGAAAAAAAAAAAAGAAAAACAGGAACCCTCCATAGTAAATTCAGAGCATTGGATGAGCTGCTTGCTGATAATAGCAGGGACTGGGCACAGCACTTCAGCAGATCCCTCTGGACCTGTTTTTTATGTCATAGAGCACCAGAAAAAAAAGATTCTCTTTTCCAGCCACTCAATTTCTTCCTTGCTTGCTGGCTTTTCTGTATCCTTACCCTGCTGTTGTAGTGACCTTTCTGCTTGTGCATCTCTCAGTTGAAACCCAGAGCAGCCTCCTCTCAGCTTTTCCCAAGAACTGTGTGCAGCATGATTTGCTCCCTTTGGAATGTCCCTGAGTGCTGCTTCCTCCCTGTGATTCAGGAAGGGGATTTTCTTGTGAAGGTCCATGAATGGATAGAAAGACATGGAAACTGGAATAAATTGCCACAGATTAATTGTCAATGCCAATTGGCAGAGGATCCAGGACAGGACAGTCTATGGAGTGGGAAGCAACCTCTCATCCCTGTGGGAGTTTGCACTGGATTTTGCTGGATCAGAACTGAGGCACAGTTGCAGAGAGCTGAGAAATGTTTGCCTCTCATCCATCCAGAAACATTTCTGGGTGTAAATACAGAATTTTCCTGCAGAATCCAGAATGCCTGCACTTTCAGGTAGCCCCGTGGCTACAACATTTCTGTGTTTCTCCCCATCAGAAGATTTTTTAGTTAATTGCCAGCTCAGGGTGAATGACTGGATGATACATAACAGTTATAAAATTATATGGGACAAATCTGTCTCCACCACATTAGGCTGAGCATAGCCCTTACAAAATCTTCCCCAGTCTTGAAGCAGCATTTTGGGCAACGTTTTAGGTCACAGTGTAAAAACACTGCCACAAAATGCCTCTCCTAACATTCATCTGTTAGGAAAAATTGTTATAAAATCCGTTATGTTCCTGTGGGGTTGGCTGGGTTGGGTTAGGCTGGCTTGAGTTAAGTTTGTGCTTTGAACTTGCAGGATAAAGCTTGGCTTGGGAGACGTGGTGCTAATTCATATACTCAGGATTTTATACACAATTCACTGAAGGTTTTGTGTGTAATGGCTGGATGTGGCCTTGAGCTCATTCAGTCTGGGGAGAGATTTGAACAAACAATTTGCTGAATGCTCTCACTGCTCCTCTGGTTTAGAACAGGGCAAACCCAAAGCAATAAAAATGTTTCATTACAAGAGAAAGTGCCACACTCAGTTCCTTCAGGGAATGAAAGGGTAAAGACACCCCCCCACCTTTCCAGAACTGATTTAAGCCTATAAAATCCAAATAAATAGAAACCTCTCCCAGCATTTCTGATGAAGGCACCAAAATCCTCAGTTTGATATTACCTGCTGCAGTAAGAAGACTTTAAATTATGTTGTGTGCTCCAGCCACACAAAAATACATTAAGCTCTCCACCAACAAAT
Organism: Sturnus vulgaris; assembly: GCF_052056855.1. Taxonomy (NCBI): domain Eukaryota; kingdom Metazoa; phylum Chordata; class Aves; order Passeriformes; family Sturnidae; genus Sturnus; species Sturnus vulgaris. Next base: position 3,002,986 of record NC_142243.1, on the reverse strand, counting down.
GTGTCAATGCCTCAATCAAGTAGGAACTCCAACACAGGAAGATTTATATGTAATAAAAAAACCCTTTTAATAGGCTTTACTGCATTTTCACTTTATTTTGCCTAGTTTGGGATACTTCAGGTGTGATGTTAACTCTCCACCATTTTAAACTCAAAGCGTTTTGTATTGCCACTGAGTTTAACATGAAAAAGCATCCCAAAAAATTAATTTATTGAGCATTTCTACGGGCCACAGTGCTTGAGAATGTGGCTGTAAGCATTTCAGGACCAGTGCAGGCAAAATATATGTGATGAGCATCACTGAGCCATGGTGTGAGGCAGCACTGGGGGATGTTTGCAGAGTGATGTGTGGCATCTGTAGCCCCCTTGAGTTCCTTGGTCCTACTTTATGGATGAACTCACTCCTGGGGGAAAGAAAAGTCTTGCTGCTTGGGTGAAAAAATCAACCTGCTTTCATTGGGCAGAAACCCTGAGTTGACAGGCAGGGCTTGTTTTTATGACTAAATGGGGCAGGTTTAAATTGTCTTTAAACCCAGAACCTGCACAAGGTCCCACACCAAGGAAACTCAGCACCAGTGGCTTTGTAAATGTCCCTCACTCCTTTTCCTCTTCCCAGGTGTCCAAATCTGTTGGATTTGTTTCTAGGCACAGTGTGGCTCACTTGGCTCATGGAGAATCCTTAGACTGGCTTCTTCCAAAAGTGGATTTTTGTGGGATTTTCCAGTAAGAAACAAAACGCTGCAGGGACCTTGAATTTTCTAGAGGGGTCCAAAGAGCAGAGGGGTGTGATGGGCATGCACAGACACGAGGTTTTGCTGAAGGTACCATGAGGAGACCAAACCCACTTCCTCCCTCTCTCTCATAATGTGTTTATGTAGCTTTTTAATTGCAATTATACGTAACTGAATCATCCTATTGACTTAAATGGATTAAAACCAGGCATCTGCTCAAGTGTGTTTGTCATTTGGGGCTTTAAGCACTTGGATGTGGAGATGATCAGGCTCAAGAGGGTTCTGTGGAGCCACCCACTTGGATTTCTTCAATAGCTGTTGGTTTTGACTCATTCAGGTTATGTTCTGTCTCACTAATTGGTCATTTCTGACACAAAACTCACCACACGTGGCTTTGTTACATCTACAGTTGTTCATAGTGTGGGGAAAAGTTGCACCATTTTACAGTCTGGATTTGCCTTCATTATTTCTGTTTGGTTTTGGTTTTTTTTCTCCTGCCAGACTCAAGAGGCCTCCTTAGAAGTTTTAGTTTTTCACACTGATTTCTTTAGGTTAATGCCCTTCCCTCTTGGCATTCCCACAATTTATCTTCCCCTTTCCTTCTCTCCCTGGAGAACTCCCTGTAAAAAACAACAGTCAAAACAACAAAAGTGGTAGAAGGATTGAACTGAACACTTCAATTGTTGTTTTATTTAATTTTTTGTGGGTTTAGGGATAGGTTTTGATATAGTTTCATTACTGTCATATCTGGATGTCATAATAATGATGAACCACTTACATTTCCAGCCTCACTGAAGACAAAGCCAGCAGTTTGCTGTAAACAAAGATCAGGTTCTTCAGATTAAATTCAGGCTGACTTTTCCTTTCTGAGCTCTGCAAATTTGCCCTTGCTGGCAATTCAGCCAAGGGAGATCACCTCATTCATCTTTTCCCTTTTGTATTATTCCAGAAAAATAAAAAAATCCAACACAAAATTTATTCTTAACGAAAGAGAGTGGGAGTTCAGCAGTTGAGAATTTACATGCATATCTCATATTTTCAGAGTGGAAAATTGGTGGGTTTTTTTACATTAATTCCCTCAAGACAAACTGATAACAGCTACAGGCCCCTAAATGAATTTTATTTATGGAATTTGAAGACAGATACATTTTCATTTCCAGCAGTGAGGCTGCTCAGATCCATTTGGAAGCACCAGGACATGCAGGCTGATGGAGAAATGGAACAGTGCAAGGTTTTTATACACTTGTGTTAAAGCAAAGCAAATATTAGAGAGTCAGTTGTTGGGTGATATCTGATGATCACTGCTACAATCTAAGATTTACAGCAAAACAGAGAGGAAGGGAAAAAAAGAATAAAACAAAACAAAAAACTCAAAGCAAGCCCTAGAGAAAGGTCCTGTAAATCATGGAAAACAACAGAAAGAAAGCAAAGGGAAGGGGTGGAAGCATCCTGGAAATAACCCAGGAATGGAGGCAGAAGATCAGACTCTGGCAAAGCTCTGGAGAAGAATTTTTTTTTGTTTAAGTGACTCTATAATCCTGTGCCACCATCATGGGCTGGCACCTTAACACACCACAGTCACCAAAAAAGAGGGAAAATGGGAAAAGTGTGAGGAAGGGCTTTGTTAAAACCCCCATCACCTCCTCTTTTGGGTTGCTGCCTTGTGGTTGTCTTGGCTTATCACTGAAGATGTGCTCATGAGTGCCATTATCCCGTGATTGATGAGCACAAAGCAGGCACAGTTAACCCACTTACCGAGATAATTCTATTTTTTATGTCTGAACTCAACTGACACCCAGGTTAGACCAGCCAGAGCTAAACAGCATCTCAGAAATGTTCACAAGACTGCTCCCAAAAATCAAACAAGAATTCCTGAGAGACAAAATAGAAAGGCTGAGTCCTTCAAGGCTGGCAGTTACATAACCCCTGTTAAAACCAGCAAAGAGAAATTGTTAAATAGCCTTGAGGATCACAGTCATAGGGCTTAAAGTTGCTTCTTGTGTGAAGGAAAGCAGATATAAGAGTTTCTTCCTGAATTGGAGGAAGCCTGCATGGGAAGTGGGCAAGGCATGAAGTGCAGCCATGTGCACCACATTTTTCATCGGTGTAAACTGGTAAAGCTCCGTTTATTTTAATAAAAAATTCACTGGTGCAACTCCATTTGTTGTAGTACAGATTTCACTGGTGCAACTCCATTTATTTTAATCAGTGCAAGACCTGCCCCTGCCATGCTTTGCACATGAAGTAGAGGCTGTCTCAGGTAACTTCCTTGTAAATCCTCAGCTCATCCCTGGAAGTGTCCAAGGCCAGGCTGGACAGGGCTTGGAGCACCTTGGGACAGTGGAAGGTGTCCCTGCCATGGCAGGGGTGGCACTGGTTGATCTTTAAGGTCCCTTCCAACCCAAACCATTCAGGGATTGTGTTTCTATAAATGCCCTGCCATTTTCAGCTGGCTTTCAGCTGCCACTGGGGAGGTGAAAGCACAGAGAAAAGCAGAGTTTATCTCTTGGGACTTTGGATTTCATGTGACTTTGGATTGAGCTCTTTCTGCAGAAGTAATTCTCTAATGCTCCATCCAGGTTCATTAGTGGCCCAACCTTGTTGTGTGTGCAGGAGGGACAGGAAAGAAATAAAAATTGATCCAAAAGCTTCTCCCTGGTGTCTCCATTGCTGCACAGTTTTGATGGGAGCAGGAAAGCCTTACCTGGCTGTGCCTGGGTCAGGCTGTACAGCCCAGCTCATCCATCTGGGAATGGCATTTCTGCTTTATAAAGTGGCAACAAATCCACGAGCCCAGACACAATAATTGGGCTTCATAAATTGCCCAATGACAGCTGACATGAGGCAAGCATTCCAGGGCGTGCTCTTGGGGCAATAATGGGTGCATGAAAGTGTAATGGATTTTGGCCTGAAGGAAAACAGGTTAAGATAAATTGAATTAATTGGCCACTGCCAAGGCTTTAGAGTGCACTTGCAGAATGTTTCTGGGGCACCATGGGTGCAGAGCAGGAAGTTAACAGGGAAAATATGGGTTTGGGAACTCTTCTCCCTGTGCCTGAGACACACAGTGACCATGAATCCAGTTAAATTCATCTGTCTGTATTCTTAATAATGTATTTTTATACTTAGAGTTGAAACCTCTGAAAGGTTCATCATCAAGACCTAAGATTACTATTCCCATGAAGTTCTTTTATTTTTCATAAGTGTTGAGAGCTCATCAATTGGTTTAACAGAGCCTTTCAAACTGGAATCCATGTGCTTCCATCGTGAGCCACTTTGCTTCTGTCAAGATGGCCTTTTAAGAATTTCTTGAGTCACATTTCTTCATTCACAGATATTGTTCTTAACATCCGAAATTTCTGTGCATCTTCCAGGAAAATCTGCAGAGCCACCCACTAGTGCAGCAATTTATTGTTTGTAATTCCCTGCTTGTCACACCCTGTGATAGGGAGGCAGGGAAGGAGGGAGGCAAAGGCACCCAATTCATTTAGGAGGAGTTTTCTCACTTGAGTATTTGAAGACAATTCATGTTCATTATCAAACATAAACTTTGTGCTTTTTTTTTTTATTGCCCACTTGTTTGAATCTGTCTACAACTGCAATTAAACTGAGGGAAGAAATGAAAGTGATGGCTTTTTGCCAGGCAGTCTGGCTTTTGTTTATAATTTGTTTTTTTTGCTGTTGTTACAGAAAAGATCGGCTGTGCTAAGCCTAAGCTAACATAAACTAATTTCTTTTTCTCTTTTTCTTTTTCCCTTTCTCTTTCTCTTTTTTTCTTTCTCTTTCTCTCTCTCTTTGGGACACGGTTTAGTGGTGGCCTTGACAGTGCTGGATTTACAGTAGGACTCAATGATAATAAAAGTCTTTTCCAAACCAAATGGTTCTCAGATTCTGTGAACAAAAAGTTAAGTTAAAAGCAGAGCAAAATCCCCCATGAAAATTGAAAACATGTTTGGAAACTGAGTCCATCCTGACATCTCCATGCCACAGGTACAGAAATTAATGGGACATCTTTAGCCCTGGACAGAGCAGTTAGATTATAAAATTATTGGGAATTAGACACTTACATGAATTCCAGTGCCATGATAGTGAGATGGGGAATTAATCACACTGTGTAACCTTACAAGCAGAGCAATTATTTGGTTATTGAATCATTATTACAGATTTCATTATGGTTTGGTTAAAGTGGATGTCTCAACAGAAGGGAACAGCTCAAAAGTGATGCATTCCTGAATTATGATTATGAGTGTCTAAAGTGGAACTTTATGGAGCTGTAGAGTTGGGCCAGTCCCTGTGCTGGAAATTCTTAATTTCAGCATCTCCAAAGCAGGCAATGCCTGCCCAGTGCTATCCCATCTTCCAGGTCATGAGTGGGATCTATGAAAAGCTTTTAAATAAGGTCAAGGAAGCCTCCCTGACCAGGCTGGGGAGGAGATCAGCTCTTGCTGAGTGCAAATGCAGTCAGCAGCCCTTCCCACAGGTCATGTCTTCTGGGCAACATAAAACAAAAGTGCTGGATAAATCTGTCACTGGGAAAATGAGTTTTTATCAGCCTTTTATGGAAGAGACCTGCAGGAATCTCAGTGTAAATCTCTTCCTGCTGCAGTGCTGGTGGTAGCCAGGTAACAGCACCAAAGTACCTTCAAGGAGGATTTTGAAGTCTCAAGGTTTTATGGATTGATGGATTGAGGCAAATCTGAGCCCACATTTTTGCTGCATAAAAACTGAAGGAGCTGAATCACTGACCAGGATTGCATGGGAGTCTTCAATATATCTTTAAGCTGACTTAAATATGTCTTGGTGCCTTGTCCCAAACCTTCCACACCACGGAAAGCCACAGAGTTTATGGGTATAAGGGAGGAATTGGGGTCTGCACAGGGGTTGTGTCCATACACTGGACAGGCCACACAGGGCTAGGACCCCTAAAAGGTCCTTTCCAACTCAAACTATTCCATAATTCTGTACAGGGCAAGGAACAGGTCAGGTCTTGTGATGGGGATTCTTGTGGCTGGAGCAGTGAGACTCCAGTATTCCCAGTCCAGCTGTGGCAGGTGGGATATCAATCACTCAAGTGCTTCTTTGTGCTTCTTTGGTCTAAATCCTTCCTGAACCCAAATCCTAAACCTGTAACAAACCATATCTTTACTAAAGAAGGCAAGGGAGGCTTGTGTTGGCATTTTTGTGGAGATCATTGCCTTTTTTCATAGAGTTTTATTGCCTTCACAGGAGGGTGATCATGGATGTGATCAAAAATTCAGACCAATTCCTGTCCAACTAAGGTGCTCATATTGAGCTTGAGAAATTAATCAGCTGGTCCAGACTGACAACCTTCAGGAGTTATGAATGAGCAGAGTTACTGCCACTGAGGAGAATGATATATGTATATTTAGTGCACATTCAGCTCTGAGCTGATTACTGCCTCCAGCATCTGAACTATATTTTTATAGGTGGGCCATAAAGCTGATGTAGTGACCAGCTGACTCACCTGAGAAATGAAGAGAAAGATGTTTTTCTGGGGGCTAGCATTACTCCAAAGGAAAATGTGCTGCTGGGCACAAGTAAAAAGCATGGCAGGGTTGTTTCTCACTCTTCTTGTTCCCACCCTTGTGTCCCTTCTCTTTTCCTCTTCCTCTTGAAAGCAGGTCTAAGACAGGCCCCATCCTCAAGCAGACTTGTACAATAATCAAGATTAAATTTTCTTGTTGACTATGAGGAATTTCCAGAGAAGCACAAATGTGTTGGGATCCAAGAGTTTGTCAGGAGGGGTCAAGAGCCCAGTGCCTCCGGCTGGAGGCAGAGCCCTTCCCTGTGCTCAGCTATGTGGAATGGGAGGGATTTTCATGGGAAAAGCAAGTGGCACATGCCTGATGCAGCTCTGAATAGAAGAACAACAGAGGAGCCACTTGAGCAGATGTGCCATCCACAAAATCAGGGGGAAAAACACCTCACTGCCACTTCTCCTGTGGACATGAGCAGAGCAGGAAGAAAGACAAGGAAATAGTCTGTAAATGAGCCTGTGGAAAAAGAGAGAGTAGAAAAAGCAGTGATGTAATTCAGCTTTTCCTCTTGAAAATGCCTGTTCTAAAAACAGCCCATGTTAGTCTTTGAACAGTGACACATCGTGAGGTCTGCTCTTTATGAAAAAAAATAAATTCTAGAGATGTAATGGCTCATCTCTGCCCTGTGTCTGTCATCTAAAGGGTAAGATACCTTACATAAAAGAGGGTTTTATTCCCCAGCATTAAACCAGCTTCTCTGAGGCTGAATTTAATCAATCAGGAAGTTAGAGACCCATTGCCAGGTGCTGCATGGAATAAGGTCTCCCAAAAGCCAGGAAGGGCTGTTTTTCAAATGTGCCACTGTCAAAGAGGATTAATGGAATCATCAACAATCAAACTGCCCCTCTCATACAAATATCTCTTTCAAACTTACACACTTTAGGTAATGGTAGCAAGCTCAGACAGTAGAAAAATGTCATTATTTAATTTTAAGGACAGGACAATGCATCCAACTCTGTCCAGAACATCCCTGTGCCATGGGGGATCCCTGGCTTCAAGACATTACTGCCGTGCACTCAAAATGGTACACAAAAAGGTCTTTTCTCCAGGTAAAAACCAAAAATTCCAGGGGTGGCAGGAACTGCTCAAATAAGCAAATATTCCTTGGATATATATATAAGGAGCAAAGAATTGATCTGCTGCAGGTCCTGCAGAGAAGAAGTTGCCAAAACCCAGCTGCTGCCCGTGTGCATGGAGAAATAAAACCATAGAATCATTAGGGGTTGATCATTGGAGATGATCAGATCCAGCTGCTAACCATCATCCACCTCAGCTTTGTGACAAGCCACCAGCACTTTAGAGAGGAATTAGGGTCAGAGACTGCCACAAAATTGATGTTTGCCAGTACTGGGAGAAGAGGGGATGGATTTGGATCTGCAGTTTCTGCTGCCACAGCCTGAGTTCAGCACGGCTTTCTCTCTGTACAGCAATAGCTGCAAAGTCAGGCTGGAAATCCCTTCCTGAGAGTCTCTGCTGGGCAGAAATCATTGCACTCTTTGTGAGCAGCCTTCCCTTGTCCTGTGAAGCCTTGCAGTCCCTTTGTGCTGTGCTCCAGCCTCCTGCCTCTGCCACGAGTTCTGTGCAACCATCCAGAAGTGATGAATCCCCAAAGGAAATCCTTGTTTTACAGGCAGGTGGTTGAGATGCATCAAATCTGTCCCTAACACCCCGTGTCTCACCTGGGAGCTGCTGAACAGCAACAGAGTGAAACCACAAAGGAATTCCCTCACACAGATCCCTGCTGGCTGCAGACACACCAAGCAGGCTTTGGGGGAAGGGAAGGGGGGGGTGACAATGTCAAACAGCCACCTGCCCACAAAATCGGGGAGAAACCAAATGTGTGGTGATGCCATAGGGATGAGGCTGCTGCATCCCCAGCCCTGTGCCACCTTCCCTCCCTGGCAGTCCCTGAAGTCACACACAGGATATTGTGAGTTGGAAAGGAGTTCAATTCCTGCTCTGCCTGCCCATCACTACCCCTCAGCAAGTCTGTGTTTATGCTGTGCCTCCCAGGAGGGAGCTGATGTGCACAGAAGTTGATCATCAGGAGCCCATCAGGGTCCCCAGTGTCACACACTGAGGAGTTGAGGGGAGAGCTGAGGGTGGGGACAGCCCCTCCCAAAACATGTGGCATTGAAAAAACTCTTTCCACACTTCTTCTTTTAGCCAGTGTTTCATAGCAACTGCTTTCAGCAGGAGGGCAGTAGAAGGGGAAGTGGCATCTTGGCACTGGAGCAAATTATTGCTCTAAATTAAACATTCTACACATGCAGGACACCAAAAAAAGTGCCACCAACCAGAAAGTGAGAGCAAACACTTGCCCCAGAAAGTGCAGGGAGAGCCAGGCAGAGCCACTGAAAGCAGCAGGCCAATTGCTGAGTCAACAACTCGAGGATGTGTAATGATGCAGTGGGTGCAAAGTTTCCCTTAAGTGTCAGAAATTTCCATTTATATCTATTTCTTTGCTAAGGGAGCTGTTCCCATTACCTGTGCTGCAGTGAAATCTCCACGCAGCAAGTTACTGTGTTTAATTATTCATTTCCTGAAGGTAAACAATTCACCTTCTCTTTTCAAATGTCTCCCCTTCCAAAGCAATAAAAGCTGTGCATGCTTTTGTGTGCTTACCCTGCTTCTCCTGCCTATGCTTTATTTTAAAAATACATATCCCAGTCCTTCTTTTCCTAAAGAGGAACCAACTTTTTCTAGACTTGGCTTCTCACCATAGAATTCATTCCATGAGGAGTTCAGGTGCTGCACAAAGCAATCCCAAAGATACACCCAGAGCAAGGATCACTGGTAATTTGGTAGAAATGTCTTTGCTGTGGGAATGTGCTGCAGTTCACCACTCTTCATTCCTTCTCTTCCAGGTGGGCTGCAAGGCTATGATGGTTTTCTTCCAGTACTGTGTCATGGCCAACTTCTTCTGGCTGCTGGTGGAGGGGTTGTACCTTCACACCCTGCTGGTCATCTCCTTCTTCTCGGAGAGGAAATACTTCTGGTGGTACATCCTGATCGGCTGGGGTATGTATCTCCTCCAGGATGGGTGCCAGGAGGGATGGGCAGAGTCCAATAGGGTGAAGTTTAATAAATCCAAGTGCCATTTTGGCCACAATAACCCCCTGCAGTGTTACAGGCAGGGGACAGAGTGGCTGGACAGTGCCCAGGCAGAAAGGGACCTGGGGACACTGATGGACAGCAGGACAGGAGCCAGCAGTGTGCCCTGGTGGCCAAGAAGGCCAATGGCCCCTGGCCTGGAACAGGAATGGTGTGGCCAGCAGGAGCAGGGAGGTTCTGCCCCTGGACTCAGCACAGGTGAGGTCACACCTTGAGTGCTGTGTCCAGTTCTGTCCCCTCAGTTTAGGGAGGACTCCTAAACTCCAGAGGAGGCAACGAGGCTGGTGAGGGGCTTGGAACACAAACCCTGTGAGGAACAACTGAGGGAGCTGGGGTTGTTTATCCTGGAGAAAAGGAGACTCAGGGGTGACCTTGTCACTCTCTACAGCTCCTGGAAGGTGGCTGTGTCAGCTGGGGTTGGTCTCTGTCTCCAGGCAGCACTGACAGAAACAGACACAGTCTCAAGCAGAGTCAAGGGAAAATTAGGCTGGATATTAGGAAAAAGTTTTTCACAGAAAGAGTGATAAAGTACTGGAATGGTCTGCCTGGGGAGGTGGTGGAGTCACCATCCCTGGATGTGTTTAATAAAAGCCTGGATGTGGCACTGGGTGCCATGGGTTAGTTGAGGTGTCAGGGCTGGGTTGGACTCAATGATCTTGGAGGTCTCTTCCAGCCTGGTGATTCTGTGAATTCTGTGATCCTGACTGGCATTTTTATCAGGAATTTAGCACAGATACCTGGGCACTCAGGTGGGGCAGAGATGTTGTAGACAGCACCCAGCCCACCTAAGTCCTGAGAAGGATTTGGGGCTTCTGGTGGATGAGAGGTTGGACATGAGTTCAGAACGTGCCCAAAAACCCAACTGTGTCCTGGGCTGCATCAAAATGTGACCAGCAGGTCAAGGGAGGTGATTCTGTCCCTCTGCTCTGCTCATCTGAGATTCCACCTGCAGAGAGGCATCCAGCCATGGGGTCCCCAAAATAAGAAGGATGTGGAGTGGTTGGAGCAACTGCAGTGGAGGCCCTGGGGCTGCTCCAGGGCTGGAGCTCCTCTGCTCTGGAGCTGGGAGAGCTGGGAATGTTCCCCTGGAGAGGAGAAGGCTCCAGGGAGAGCTCAGCGCCCCTGGCAGGGCCTGAAGGGGCTCCAGGAGAGCTGGAGAGGGACTGGGGACAAGGCATGGAGGGAGAGGACACAGGGAATGGCTTCAAACTGACAGAGAGTAGATTTAGGTTGGGTATTGAGAAGGAATTCTTTGATCCTGACTGGGATCTCAAATTTGATATCATGCATTGACCATAAATTGTAAGGATGGATCCCAGCAAAGGAGAACTCCTGGACTGAACCAGATCCTGAATTCAGGCCAGCCTGCATCCCATCACCTGTGTGCTAATGCTGGTAACCTTCTGCCACTGCACTGCTGATTTCTACAGCCTTAATGCAAATCCAGTCTCAAACACATTAAAAAAACCAAAAAACATATGATTAAAATAAAATAACATAAAATATAGTAAAATAAATAGAGCAAAGCAAAACAAAATAAAATAAGAAAAATGGTAAGAGAGAATGAAGCTCTTCACAAAGTAACTCACAACTGAATTGCCAACTTAAGCAAATAATCCCTACCAGATCAACTTCTTTTTTTTTCTCCAAAAAGGAAACAGAGATCTTATTTCTCCTTTCATGCCATTTAGTTGAAGATTTATATTTAAGTAAGAAAATAACTTCCTACTGCCTGCTCTCAATAGCTGAAACTGAGAAATAATTGGAGCGGGAAAGACTCTTGAGAAGAAAAGGTAAAATAAAATCGTGCCAGGTCCAGGGATTTGCCTGGGCTCAGGCTTTGATGAATTATCCAAGGAGTAATTTCCATAGAAAGTGACAGGAGCTGTGCTGGGGCTCACACTGCAAAGGAGAGATGATTCTCTGTGCTCTGGGCAGGATGATGATGATGGGAGCAGGTCTTGGTTCAGTTCCTCAGGTCAGACCTTCTTCAAACTCACCTTGTGCCCCAGATATTCTTTATTTCAGCACTGGAGAGCTGGAAGGTTTTAAAGAAAAATGCACAAAGGGAATGATTTAAATCAAAGGAAATTTCTTGCACTCCTAATGTGTCCTGAGGTTCCTTGGGTGCAGAAGAGCAATTCCAGAACATGGCAAGTGCTTGAGGGAACTTTTGGCCTTTCAGTCATCCATCAATTGCAAGAGCATCAGGGATGGATCTGGAATGGACTGTGCACGAATTAATCATTTGGATGCTCTAATTACAGTTCTTACTGACTTTAGTGTGATAGCACTTGGAAATCACTGGTAATAAAGTATACATAATCTGTGAGTAACACAGAGCAAAGAGATGTGTCCTTCCTGGAGTATTTATAACCTAAATCCAGTCAAAGACAAGAGAGAGGAAAGAGCCAGCACGAGGATGGGACAAGACCACCCTAATTTGGAACATCATGGAGTGAGGAGCAGAGACAGCTTCACTTGGCCAGCTACAGCTGTGTGTGAACCTGGCACTCCAGGCTCCCTCACAGGGCAAAAGAGCCCAGGGATATTTCATATTTATTGTTCTAAATCAAACATTTAACTATTGGATGACCTTGGTGTGAGAATAACATAATTCTGCTGAAGAGATCCTGTGGTGACCTCCTTATGTCCACACTGGAGATTAATTCAAGTTAACCCTATTCCTATCCCTATTCCTTCTTTTCACCCCTGAAAGTTTTTTCTAGGCACTGCAGCAGGAAAATCAATGTGCTGGGGGCACTTCCAGACAGCTGATCTTGCATGGGCACAGGGAGGGAAAGGCAACCTTGGTGGAAAATGTGCAGTATTTTCCCACCTCGGGGGGAAGGCACCCCCTCAGTCACTCAGGAGAGAGAGGGAGAACAGCCCTGAGAAATGAGGCAGATTTTAAATGATCTGCTGATGAAATCAGGTAACCATTTGATCATGATTTCTGACAGCAGCACCATCTCTTCTCTCCTCAGGTGCCCCCTCCGTGTTCATCACTGCCTGGACCATTGTCAGGATTTACTTTTTCGATGTTGGGTAAGCCTGTGCACTCAGTTATCTTTTCCTTTATAAATCTGCTTTTCTTTATGGCCAAGGAAAGCTCTGCCCTTTAGTAACCCAAAACCCAGCAGCAGTGGCACCTCTCTCCTCTCCCCTGCCACCAGGAACCAGGAAAGGCTCCAAGGTCTCCCTGAAATGTCATTTTAGGGCAATCACTCTCCCTCTTTGCTTCCCAGTGCCTTAGTCAGGATATTTCCAGGGAATCTGTGGGCATTTGTATTTGTATTATTTGTATTATTGATGTGTTGATTTGGCCCCGTGCTCAGAGCAGAGCTTTGCACCCTACAGAATTGACACTAAACACGCAGCAGGGAATTAATAAACACCAATAATAAACCAAATAATTGGTTAATAAACTCAATTCTCTCCCACAGGAAAAGGCTAAAAATTCTTTTTCTTTTTTTCTCAAGCAGATTTTAGGATCTATTTTTCATCCTTTCTAACCTAGCAGCAGCCTTTGATATTTTGTATGAGAAGCAGATAGAATGAAGCTAAGAAAATGAGGCAGATACCAGAGTTATCCAAGAATATGTGCAAGTAAAGAGGATTTGATCCTGAAATCCTCATTCTTGCCTTTATTCAACTGGTCAGACTGCACTAATTGGAAAGGGTTTAATAGGAAAACACCCCAGAGAGATGCAGAATCAAGTGCTTATTCCATCCTCAGTGTGCATTCCCTCACTTCTTGCATTTACATCCTGGAGTTGAGTCCATTTTCTCCTGTGCATTCTTCCCCTCCAAATGTGTCCTGATTTGCCCTTTTTTCAGTACAAGAAGCAGCTCAGATTTCTCACTGCATTTTTGATTTATAGTCACCCCAGCACATTTCCTGAGGGCTACTTACTTCCTTTATGGTTTCACTCTATCTGCATAAAACTGACCTTATTTACTCTGTTAATAAATAGCCTCTACAATGAGACAGAGACAGGAGGATTTAACCATTCTAAATACCAATTTTTCTTACTATATATTCCTATTCAGCTCCAACAATTCTTAATAAAAATACAGAATTCTTTGCATTTTCTGAGGGCTTTAAAGCCCTACATTTTTTTGTGCTGAGTAAAACAGAGCAAGAATTTACAGAATATATTAATACTTAACACAGATATTTTTTTTTTTCGTTACCTGCAGAGAAAAATTACAGGAAATTAATCCAGATTAAATAAACCCTAATTAGGTAAGATTGGTTAAACAACACTAAGCCTTTATTTAAACATTCCAACTTCCAATGAAACTGACTTTCATTCAGACTGTCTCAATTTATTTCAAAAATGAAGTGCACTAGACATAATTAGGGCCACTTTAGTTTTAAATGAAAGGGCAGCATACACCTGACTGGAAACATTTGTATGTGAGCAGTTTGCTCCATCTCCCTGTAGAATTAGGGCAGATTTACTCAGTGTAGTCCATAAAGTGCAAAGTTGGTGCTTAAGGAGGTCTAAAAGTGCCTCTCCTCATCTCCTGCTGCCTTCACTGCCAACATTTGGAATGAGGGGAGCTGAATCTGGGTGAAATTTTCTACAGTGGGCTCCACTCATCTATTCTTACATGAAAGCAGCCCAATTTCCATGAATGCTTTCCTAAAAATGCACTTTCCATCACCTGACTGTGCAGATAAATTGTGTCCCAAGCAATATCAGTCATTTCCACATCAGCATTTCCTCTTTAAAACACAGTCCCAGGTGAGCAGTGCTGTGTGCAGACAGCTCTGCCTTCAGGGAGGAAATAAATCCCACCCTGGACCCTGTGGGCTTTTCCATCTCAATCCATAGCTCAGGGGCAGCTTGCTGGATTTAGTGGGGCTAACCCCACCATTGGATGTTACTTTTTTCAGAAGTATGTGATTTTTTTAATTTTTTTTTTCTACTGGTGCCAGTCCATCCAGGATGGTGCAGAGCACTGGAGCCCTGATGAATCTTTTCATGGATTTTCATCGATTTTCATGGTTTCAATAGAATTTCCTTGCAGCAGAGCTCAGTGTTGGAAAATTTAAGAAAATCACCCTCCTCCCCCACATTCATCCTGCTTAACATCCTCCAGCCCATTCCTTGGCCAAGGGGAAAAAATTGGCATCACATCTGGGATATCTGCTACCTACCAGTGCCCACAGCCACTGCAAAGCAAATTTTGGCCATTCTCAGTCCATGCACACAAGGTTTAGTCCTCTTCACACAACCCAGCCTAGCAAAGCTTAGCTTTTAGGGAAAGCTGAGAAGGTTACAGACCTGCTTGCTTGCTGTGCTTGATGTTTTAAGTCTGGCTTTGTTTCTTTTTTAGGTGCTGGGAAGAAATAGTGGAATCCCCATTCTGGTGGATCATTAAAACTCCTATTTTGGTGTCTATTTTGGTAAAGTATCAGCACATTCTGCTGGCTGCAAAGCCATCTTTGGTCCTAAGTGGGGAGGGGTGAAGGGGTGTTGAGAATTGTCCTGTAAATGCCCATTAAATGCACTGCCAGGTAAAATCTCACTGTACATCAAACATTTGCCTTAAGATGAGGAAATTCTCCTCCAGATAAACATCCTCACTGTAACGGGGTGGTGTTTTCACCACTTAATCAATGGCTTGTCTGAAGTTTCTTCTGTCTTCACTCAGAGCCAGGATTAAAAAACACAAAGGAGATGGAATTTCTTGTGTTCAGGCTTGGTTGTTTATTAAATCTTATCTAAAGTACAGCGAGTTCTGCAGCACTTCCAGCTACCAGCTAAAAGTGAGCAAAGTGGAGATCAACCTAGCTAGTTACAAGGTCTCTTAAAGCTAAACAGTCCAATACAGAATTAATACCTATATTATTTATACCTTTAACCCAATAACCAAATTCCTGTGACCCTCAGTGCAGCACTGACCAACCAGAAACTACTGCCTGAAATCATGAAGAAGAAGGAAGAACAGAAAGGAAACAGCACACAAAATCCTCCATCTTGTCCCATACCTATTGCTGTATTATAAAAACTCAATTTTAAAACCCTTCACCGTGTGAAATCACACACTCCTATTTAAATACACACTCATGATTTTAACTCCATCACTCAATTTTGGAAGCCTTCTCCAAGCCCTCAGGTCCAAAGCAGTGTTCTCCTGGGGGTCAGTGCCAGAAAGCACAGAAAGCTCAAAAATCCCAGGTTTCTGGGATCCAACAGCTCAGCTGCAGCATTGACCATGGGAGGAGTTTGAGTGACCAGGCCATCAGGGTGGAGCTCACCTGATGTGGCTTTGGCCACCTTCATCTCCTTGGTGGAGTGGCCATGGGAGAGGAGATTGAGGAATGTGCTTGGATACCCAGGAAAGACTCATTTTGCCTGAGGAACCAGTGGATACCTGAATTCCATCAGATGACCTGGGCTAGGAGTGGTTTTGTTTCTCCAAGCTGGCCAGGATGACTCGTTCAGTTGTAGATGTCAACACTGCAAATTAACGTGAGATGAGTCCTACCATGAATCTCCACTTAGATAAAAAAGGAGTAGATGAATTCCCTCAGGAATTTGCCCCTTGCACCCAGTACAGAGTTGCATTCCAGCTGTGTATTTTTGGAGCAAGTTCTAGAGGAGCTTGGCTCATTTCCAGAAAAATCAACAGAAGCGTTTTATTTTTATTCTCTGGATATGATCAATCCTGACCACAGAAGCCAGGACACTTCTGAGGAATTCTGGGTTCTTCCATCCTTGTTGAACGTTGCTCTGTTGGGCATGGATCCAAACCTTAAAATCAAATGAACTGGAGTTAAACTTAACTTTGAATTTTCTTAAATGAAGTCAAGGATGTGGGAAGGGAAGCAGAAAAAAGCAAAAAATCAAATCAAATGTATCTCTTTTAAACAGAAATCTTTCTGTAGAGATTCTTCTTATTCCATGTACATTATGACCTTTACAGGAAGACTTTTTTTTTCTCTGTGGCATTTATCATGCAGGGATTCCAGACTGAAGGTTTCAATAATGACATCTTGCTCTGTTTACCTCACTGCAAAGAAACACAGTAGTTAGATGACACATCTCCAAATATTTATATCATCCTGGAAAGCTATAGATAGTATTTTCCCTTTCCTGAGATAAGCTTTCAGTCAAAAAACACACCCTTTTATTCTCTTCAGATCAATGGGTCTGTATTTTCTTTTGGCCAATAAATCTTTTCCTCATTGCCAATCAGAATTTGCCCAGCAGTTCCTGATTTTCTTTCAGCAGATATCCTATAAATCTGTCCTAAAGGAAGGGGCTGATAGCCCCTGGCTGATGAACAGCAGGTTTCTCCAGGGAGTAATGCAGCATTTCCCCCAAATCCATGGGAATACATCTGATATCTGAGTGTAAGGAAGAAATAGATAGAAAAGATCTATAAAGAAAGTTTATTATATAAGATCTACAAGAAAATAGACAAGATCTATAAGATCTTTGAGGTACATGAGATATATCTTGTGTACAAGGTGTTAAGCACTGGGAACACATTGATTTCCTTTGATTATACTCTAGGGATAAAAAATAATCTAAACAACTTCTCCAATATCCTGATTCCTCTGTCTTCTGCCGTGGAATTCCAAGGTTATACCAAGCCCATATATCAAACCCCACTCCATGTTTGCTTTTGACTGCTCCAAGCCAACACAGTCAGAATTTAATTGCTCCATTCTTGCCTTCCTTGCAGCAGCTTGTGTGTTATCAATGCTCATCAGTGTAATTGATCTAGATAATACTGGTTTGGACTAATAAATTTTACTTGCCACCAAATCAGACACACAAACTGTTCATTTGAGGAAATAGATACAAACAGAAACTATGATAAATGGTTCAGGATAGGTAAGAAGTGATTAGGCAATGCATCATAACCAAGAAATGCAATTAATATTCTATCACTCATAGGCTTTGGAAAAAGAGTGTCTATTTGAGAGATGGGCTTCAGTCTGTTTTATTCATCTATTGTTGTGATAAGTGCAGGAATTGCTGGAAGAAATCTTATAATCTATTTTTGCAGGGAATCAGACTGGCTGGTTTAACACAATCCCTTCCAGCTGCTGAGCCTCTGAAAATCAGAATCATTTGCACATTCACTGACCATGAAAGGATAAAGAAAGGGGTTACGTGCCAATCTAAAACTGGACTAAGTCTCCAGGAATCTGTCATTGCTTTTCTGTTGTCTGTGGTGCATGGATAACAGGATGACTCAATGGAGAGGACCTTGAAGGAAGCAGATTTTTATTCAGTTCATGCCATCAGGACATTCCCATTCTCAGCTCTACACCTTTGCTATGAAATAAGGTTCACATTGCTTGAGTACATTGGTAGAGCACTGTGAGATTTTGGGGTGAAAAAGAACCACCTAAAATCTGGGTATGAGCCAGACTTCTCTGGTCTAACATGCCAGGAGGGAATGTTTTCCACTGCCTTGAGGAGGTCTGTCCCTTGCTGCACAAGGTCTCCAGACAGGACATGGCCAGTACGATGCCTTGGAGTGGCTACCTGAAACAGAGGCTAGACAAGATGAAGAGAATAAAAGTGGGTGTTTATTAAAAGCCTTCAATAGGTGCACCTTGGGCAGTTAAAAGCCTCGGAGAGGGGCTACACCCAAGGTGGACAATGGTCACGAGTTTTTCATACAGTTGAAAGTTTGGTCCATTTACATACCAGGGGTTAATCCTCCAATTGCAGCTTCACATCCCCAGTTTTCTCCCCCCAACTCACTTTTGTTTATATTTTTTGGGGCCTGAGGCAGTGAGGTGTCCTTGAGTTTCAGGCCTAGACAGGAATTGTTTTGTCTGAATAAAATGGAAGAACAGCAGCTGACAGGCTATAGAGTTTTAGAACTAAAGCCGGACTTGAAAACTATAAAAGCTAAATCCTACGGCATCAAATAGGATTGAGCAGAGGCCTGCTGGAGTGCATCCTGCCCCGTGGTGTGGTTTGGTGTGGTGTGGTTTGGTGTGGTGTGGTTTGGTGTGGTTTGGTTTCCCTGGCTCTCCAGGCTCAGCAGCCAGGCCGTGTCACCGCCGGGTCCCAAGGCTCCTTCCCGGACGTCGTGCGGAGCTGTGCTCGATGGGCTTGACATCATCATACTTGGGATGTATGACACGAAGTCCCAAGCAGGCTGATGTCAGGCCCAAGATGCCATCCTGTGTCGGTTTTCTGTGTGCTCCCTGCCCCCGAGAGGGGCTCTCTGCTCATGGCTTGTGTCCTGGCTTAGGGCAAATTTGGGAGGAAAACTCTGAATGGGGCTCCTTTAGGGAACAGATCCAAGCAGGGAGCAAGTGCAGTCTCTGGTAGCAAACTCTGCACCTCTTCTCTCCCCCTTCACTCCTGGAACCAGTCTTAAAGCTGCAGAACTCAATATTCAACACCAACAGAACATTGGGAATACGAGCATCATAAGGCTGTAACCCCAAGACAGCTTGTTAAACAGCAAAAGCATTCCAGGGAGAGGAATTCCCCTGGCAGCTCCTTCCATGACAAAAACATCCCAGGGAGAGGAATTCCCCTCTAGTGATGGGCTCTTTTCCCTGGAGAAAAATCCTGATGTTTTACCCCTCTCTTCCCATCTCGACAGGTGAACTTCATCCTCTTCATCTGCATCATCCGTATCTTAGTCCAGAAGCTGCATTCCCCAGATGTTGGGCACAACGAAACCAGCCAATATTCGTAAGTCCCAGACTTTTCCAGCCCTATCCTGTGGTTTTTGGGAAACCTGCCTGGTTGTTTGATAGTTCATTATTGCGCCTTGGTTCGTGATCGCGTCTGTCTGCGCTGATCAAAATCAATTAATTTTAATTGCTTAAAGCAGATTAGGACTCAGGAAATGGAGCATTTGCTAAAACAGCTGGGCAGGTTTTATGTCAGTTTGTGGCAGGTGAGAGGGATTTCTCCTGGGATTAATGATGAAGAAATGAGAGTAATAATAATGATCATGAAGCAAAATATAATTTTTCTTCAAGTATTTCATATTTATTGGTTTCTGATGGCAGATCGACCCTGATGGAAAACAAAAAAGTTGCTCTCCACAGTATACAGCCTTTTGTTTCCTGACTTTCAGTTTTAAAGAAGGAGAGATGTAAAAAATTACCATTCAGTAGGATCTATGACAAATTTTCCTTATCCTAAAAGAGATCTCTAAAGGAGATTGCATTAACTCAATTCATTCCTCTTCTCTGTTGAGAAGGATCACTGTCTTAGAAGTTTTACTTGACTTAATGCTTTTATTCCGGGGATATGAGGTTGACCTTAATGGGGCTTTATATAATGAACAACATGCAGGAGAGATCAACATCTCTCTCAGTGGCCAAGGCTGGTCTCAGCTGCAATATTTTAAGAGTGAAAGAAATGTCTATCTGCATGGATTTATTCTGGCTTCGATGCAAATAAAATAAAAGATTATTTTTGACTCTTCCCACTGTTCTGGCTCTGCTTTTCAGCTATCCTGGATATTTATGAAACATTTCCTAGAAAAGAATTAAATGAAAAAAAGTCCAGTGTCTGCACGGTCACTGCTCGTAAATCTTTGTCTTCAGAGGGAGCTGTGCTTTTGGGTACCCTGAAAAATCTCAGTTCATCTTCCTGTAGGATGGAAAACAATAGCAATATGTTCCTTAAATCCTGTCCTACAGCACTGAGACTTTCTCCTGGTGACATTGAATTATTCATTTAATCTGCCTCGAGAGATTCTCAGATTTATGAAAGGAAATGCCAGTTTTTGACCTTAGTTTTCCTGGCAGCAGCCAAAGCAAATTACCTGTTTTTCTGTCATCACAATACACCAACATTACCATACTCTGTGCTTTCTGCTACCTTCTCTTCTGGATTGGGAATTTTATCTTTGCATCCCAGGTTTGCAGCAGGTGCACAGATTAAATCAGCATATTTAAATGTGTTCTAGTACTGGCACTGCTGACTCCTGTTCACCTCAGTGCTGCCAACGTGCATCTGAAGAGTTGTGCCCAGATTATCTCAGAGGTCATGCTGGGCTTTGGGCTCAGGACACATTTTCCAGTGAGGTGGGAGCTGCCAGGAAAGCTCTTTTTGCCTTATAAATGTAGGGGATGTTGGTAAAACACAGAGTGCCCCTCACTGACCTCCCAGCAGGGGGTTCTGCTGAAGGACAGCTGATCCTGACATCTACAGATCCTCACCTTCCTTCACCACCTGCAAGGACAGCTCAGATCCATTAGGGAATGAATCAGTTGCTCACTTGACAGAACCAGAGAATCCCACAAAATTTTGGGTTTTAAGGGACCTTAAAGTTCATTCAGCTTCAACCCCTACCATGGGCAGGGTCACCTTCCACTATCCCAGGTTGCTCAGAGCATCTTCCAACCTGACCTTAAAGTTTTAGGTTTCCAAGCCATTTGAGGTGTTTTAGGACACTTCCAAAATTTGCATGGACGTGTCCCACAGGACACAGGATCTATGGGACACTTGTCCCCTTGTCACCCAGCCACATCTGGCTGGGGCAGCTGGAAATCTCTTGACTGTATTCACTGCAGTCAACAAGACATCACACTTTCCTATGGAAACAAATATTAATTGTGTGAAACTGAAGGTTAGATCCCACCAGGGCAACTTCTCAGAGTGGTCCTAAGATTTTTACTTTTAGACAACAATCTGTGGAGCCATCTGGGGTTTGACTGCAGGACCCAACGGTTCTTAGCAAAAAACTGCTGCTGAAATGTTGAGGGAGCTGGGGGTGTTTAGCCTGGAGAAGAGGAGGCTCAGGGAGATCTTATTGCTCTCCACAACTCCCTGACAGGAGGTTGGAGCCAGGTGGGGATCAGGCTCTGCTCCCAGGCAACAAGGGACAGGATGAGAGGAAATGGCCTCAAGTTGTGCCTGGAGAGGTTCAGGTTGGACATCAGGAGGAATTTCTTCACCAAAAGGGTTGTGAAGCATTGTAAGGGGCTGTTCATGGAGGTTTGGACTCCCCATCCCTGGAGGTGTTCAAGGAAGGGCTGGAGGTGGCACTCAGTGCCCTGGGCTGGGGACAAGGTGGGGATCAGGAACAGCTTGGACTTAATGGTTTGGAGGGCTTTTCCAACCAAATGACTCTGTGTGGGTTCCTCCTGCCAAATCTGAGACAAATCTGTTTTAAACTAACAGCATCCTGGATATTTCATCTGCACTTCCCCCTCATTCTCATGTGTATTTTATATTGTTTATTTTCTACAAACACAGCCTGCTGACATGCTGACAGCACTGTTCAGCTCCTAAAGGTCTGAGTTTCAGTGCCAGCTGGAAGTTGAGGTGTGCTGCTGACTCCCTCATTAATGCTGCACACACGGAGCTGGGCTTTCATGTGCTGGAAGCTCTAAAAACGAGTCTCCCAAAACAGTTTTCTGGAAATGACAGGGACACGTGCAAGAATGGGGCAGCAATATTTCAGGCAAATAGAATTTATCATCTGCAACAGAAAACTTGAGTATAATTCATCTCCCCATTCTGTCCATGTCCGTGGATCAATATTTTCATCAAAGTCCTCTGAGCTGCTTTTCCACTCTGATTTCAAGGAGCGTGACTGAAATGTTGGTTCGCTCTTGCCCACTTCCAAGGACAGGGAAGGTTCCATGCAGGTTAATGGACACAAGTTTTCTCAAAATTACCTGTGACCACGTGTATCTGTCAGAGAGGGGAGATCCAGGATGTGCTGGGAATGAGAGTAATGAGGTTTTTGAGAATCCATGGCTTCCAGCAGATTTAACCAGCTTTAGACAATCCCCCAAGCAGTTCTGCTCCTGCACAGCCAGGATTGAGCTTCCTGGAAGAAATTATTCTTCCAGGTGATGATTTTCCTGAGTGCAGTGTTTAGGTGGTGGAGTCCTTTAAAAATCACAGAGCCCTTGCCTTGATGCCAAAATAAAATCTAAAATTCAGTATCTGGTGAAGCTCAGTGTTGGGAGCAAGAGACTGCTGTGAGTCCAAATTGGAGGAAGGAGCTCAAGTTTTGTCATTTATGTCCTTTCCATTACCACAGTCCAGCCAGGAGGGAAAATATTGTAATTAAGGCCCCAGTGTTTTCTGCAATGATAAGATAAAATTTTCTAAGCCACTGGAGGTTACAAACAGCATCTCTGTCAATGTGGGACACAAAGGTAGCACCACATCTCCTCTAGGCCGATGTTCCTCAGAGACTGGGGAGAGAAGAGAAGTCTCTGCAAATCCACTGTTGATATTCACTGGATGCTGGGGAAATGTGTGACTTTCTCACATGTCAGGAGCTGGGGGGATCAGGGCTTGGTGATACCACCATGGGTCCCATTGGCCAGAGCTGCTTCTGGGAGTGAGGAACAGGGAACACTGATTGATGATCACCAGAGACAGTGGCACCTGTGACAGGGACAGGGACACTGCCTGGCAGAGCAAGGAATCCAAGAGAACTCAGATATTGGATCCCTATGAGCAGGGATGTGCCTGCCAGTGAGGGATGTGGGAAAGGCCAACTCCTGTGAAGCTCCTCAGCTTCCTGCAGGCTCTCATTTTGCCTGGGATGATTGGGATCTCATTTGGCATGGGATGAGCCACAGCTTCCAATCACAGCCATAATTGAGCTGTCTCTGGGCCAGGCCCAGGGAGAGCTACAGAGGAGCTCTGGGATGCTCAGGGATGAGCATCCTCTGCACAAAGCTGCCACAGCAGCCTCCCTGTGGGCTCATGCAGGTGGCAAATAAATGAAGATGGGCTGAGAGGTCTGAGCCTGATGAGGTTTGGAGGGGTTGCAGGTGGAAAATTAATATTTCCAACATCCCAGCTTTAGCTTTATTTCCTCCAGAAGCCTCTGAGAGAGGGGGAGATGTCACAGGTTACGAGTGACCAAGGGAGACAAAACCCCCACAAGCATCTTTAGACCCTTGGTTTCATTTTCTTTCTGCCAGCTACTTTTTAATAATGATTATATTTAATACATTATCATCTCTTCCTAATTAGACCTCTGATTACCCAGCACGATGCCATTAAGCACTCATACTGTTCATCCCCCTCCTTTGGAGACATTCATTGTGCAGTAGCCTGTCATTATTCCAAGCTAAACATACCATTTCTCTCCCAGAAGCTGTAATTTTCAGAAATCCCAGGCAAACAAAGACATTTCTAGATGATGATTTAGCTTGTGGAGATGAAAAAAAGATCTCTGGTGGGAGGGGAAGAAGAGAGGAGGGAGAAAGAAATACCTTCAGTGGAGCTACTGGGAATAAAAACGTCACATTTTATGGTGCCAC
Source organism: Sturnus vulgaris (assembly GCF_052056855.1). NCBI lineage: Eukaryota > Metazoa > Chordata > Aves > Passeriformes > Sturnidae > Sturnus > Sturnus vulgaris. The sequence continues at coordinate 2,979,333 of NC_142243.1, read as the reverse complement.
CAGGTCTGAAATCACCAGCCATCTGCAGTCTGTGGGACAAGGAGAAATAATAAATTTTTGGGGTTTCACAGGGCTCAGCTGTAGGATTCCTCAGCCTCTTACCCTCTTCCCTCTCCCCTCGTGGCTCATGTTTGTCTTTCCAACAGGAGGCTGGCCAAGTCCACTCTGCTGCTGATCCCTCTCTTTGGCATTCACTACATCATGTTTGCTTTCTTCCCTGACAATTTCAAAGCAGAAGTGAAGCTGGTCTTTGAGCTCGTGGTTGGGTCATTCCAGGTAAGCCACCATTTGGATCACCAGGTTTGTCACCAGGGAGAAATGCAATGAGCTGGACATGGGTTTTTCCTGGACATGCCCCATCCTGCTCTTGTATCTTTGTGGAAAATCTCACTCCAGCCTGGCCAGGATGAAAGATAAATTTATATTTTGTCTTCCAGGAGATTCTCTTCTCTCATTTTAGGAAATGAGAAGAAAATGTTCCTCTGTACATTGGTCTCTCTATGTTTTTTCATATTAAGGGAGAAAAATAAGCAGCCCAGTTCAGTTTATGAATTATTGACATGTCCAAGGCCATGGTGGATGGGGCTTTGAGCAGCAAGTTTCATTCAGTGGTGAAAGATTAACATCCCTGTCTAAATCTTCATCACTGCATATCTGACAGCTGGAAGTGTACAAAACCTGTGCAGATGTGGCACTTGGGGACATGGGTTAGTGGTGGACTTGGCTGTGCTGGGGGAATGGTTTGGCTTCATGACTTTAGAGGTCTTTTCCCACCTGAACAATTCTGTGATTGTGTGATCTCTCCTTTGAAAGCTGAATGGATCTACACTCTCTCCTACTAAAATGCTGTAGTGCTAAAATCCTGTTTTATCCTTTCCCCAGGGATTCGTGGTGGCTGTTCTGTACTGCTTTCTCAATGGAGAGGTAAGAACAGACCCTCGGTGGTTTTTGGTTAATGTTTGCAGAATGAATGCATGTGGAGAGTGGATTGAGAAGTGTCCCATTCCTGATCCTGATGTTACAATACTGGGGGGAAGCATCCAAATCACATCTCTCTCTCCAGGAAAACAATTCAACCAAAAGTGTCACCCGACACTTTTCAGCACAATTCATAAAAACAATTACTAAACACATCAGGACCTGTGTGTGCACTGTAGTGTTGCTGCTGAGCCCATCCTTCCCTCATAAAACAGCATCAGCAGAACTCCTGTGTGAACTTGCACAATCCCTGATCCCAAGGGACCACCTTCAGCAGGGCAGGATAAATCCCATCTAAGCCCTGCTCATGTTTATTGCCTCCAGGAATCCTCGCCAGGATCACACCCACTGCTAAAACCAGCACAGCCATTGGTGTGACTTGTTAAGCACAGAGCAGTGCAGGTCAATGTGTTTATGCCTGCCAGGATTAATCTTGACTTTCCCATATTTTAGTCCTGGCATTCTCATGCTGGGATTGTGCTGTTCCTGTGTTTGTTCAGCCCAGAGCCCTTCAGTCACAGTTGTTTCACCTAATTCATGCTGTTACATAAAATTTGCACTGGAGGGCTGCAGGAGGGGACAAGGACTGTGGCCAGATTTGTTCAGGATTTGAATTGGGATGGTGTAAACCAGGTTATTTCTGCAAACTCTCTGAGCAGCAGCAAACAGCTTCTGTCAAAAAAAGCACAGCTGTATTGACAGCCTTAAAAACAAGCTGTAGTTACATCATTTCTATTTGGACCAAAACCAGGGCACTGAAAAAGAAAGCATCTTAATTATACTCACAAAGTGTTGTCATTGAAGTTAAGTTGTCTGGCACCTTGACTGTACAAATAAGAAATTCCTTTAGGGATTTCTGCTCCAGTAATTTACCAGCTGGAGTGTCCCCTTTGTGTGGTTAAAAGTTCTGGCCAAGCCAAGATTAGTGGCCTTTATAAAGTAATTATTTCACTGAATTCACAGAATCACAGAATCAAAGAATTCATAGAATCAAAGAATTCACAGAATCACAGAATCACAGAATTCACAGGATCACAGATTCCCAGAATCATAGAATTCACAGAATCACAGGATCACTGGGTTGGAAGAGACCTCCAAGATCATCGAGTCCAACCCAGCCCTGACACCTCAACTAACCCATGGCACCCAGTGCCACATCCAGGCTTTTATTAAACACATCCAGGGATGGTGACTCCACCACCTCCCCGGGCACATTACTCCAGTACTTACTCTTTCTGTGAAAAACTTTTCCCTAATATCCAACCTCTATTTCTATTGTCTCAGCTTAGGGCTGTGTCCTCTGTTTCTGTCAGTGCTGCCTGGAGACAGAGACCAACCCCAGGTGACACAGCCACCTTTCAGGGATCTGTAGAGAGTGACAAGGTCACCCCTGAGTCTCCTTTTCTCCTTGGCCCCGTGGTGGGTGGGTTACCCATGGCTGCTCACATCATCAGGCCAGAACAGCACCAAGTGATGCCCTGTGCTGCCTTTTCTGTCTTCCCCACGCCCAGGTGCAAGCTGAGCTCAAGAGGAAGTGGCGGAGGTGGCACCTGGAGAGGTTCCTGGGCTCGGACATGAAGTACCACCACCCTTCCCTGGGCAGCAATGGCACCAACTTCAGCACCCAGATCTCCATGCTGACCAAGTGCTCGCCCAAAACACGCCGCTGCTCCGGCTTCCAGGCTGAGTTCTCTCTGGTGTGATGGGGAGAGGCTCCCCAGGCACTGAGCATCCAAAACTGAGACACGAGGAGCCCCGGGAATCAGTGGTCCCATGACAAACCCCTGTGAAATGACCTGCTCCACATGAGCCAACAGAGGACACACAACTGGAAAAGGCGCTGGCACCCAGGATGAGATGGGACAAGCCAAGAGGAACACTCTTGCTCTCCCTCTTTTCAGGCCTTTCACTCTTCAGTTTCAAGCCCTCGGGGGTTGATGACTCTGAGGAATTGTCCAAGTTGCTTGAGGACAGCCTGGGAGATGCTGTTGTGTCATAAATTATGAAGTGCTGGGGTAAGGGAGGGGAAACCTCAATCCTTGGTGGTTTTACCAGAACTGGCATCTCTGAAACAGGCAAATTGCACTTCTTTTTTTTTTTTTTTTTTTTTTTTTTAATGAGCCAGTAAAGGAGAGACAGCAGCAGAAAGCAGGAAAGAAAAAAAAAAACAAACATATGAATGTGCCAAAATTCCTGTGGACAAGAGGTGATGATACAGCACCAAAGACAGTGTTGGGGACACAGGGAGAAGGGACAGGAGGAACATGAGCAGGAAGGGAGAGGCCAGCACATGGCCCCCACGTTTTACACAGGTGGAGATGAAGCTGCAGCACCAGGAAAGCCCCTCGGAGGATGCCCCAGTGTGTTCTGCTAATTCCCCACCACCCTTGGGAGCAGAAGCTTTCCAGGCACCCTTGGAAGAGCAGATCCCTGAGAAGGGTCAGCGTGAGGACACCCTTCTCTGCACTGTGTTGGTGACATGGTGTTTTGCTTGGTTGTGTTCCATGAACAGGAAACTCTATTTGCATGTATAAAAACCAGGGCCAGGTGCCAAAAGCAGAGCACTCCTGTGGTTTTTTTTTTCATTCTCTTTAAGTTCTCCCATAGATCTCGGTGCATGGATGCACCCAGGGTCATTAGGGATCAGGGGAAAATAATTGGGCTGTAATTCATTTGCACTTGCTTAGCACACACTGTCAGGAAAGGGAAATATAGGGCCCTGTAATCCTTAATTGAATCAGAGCTGCCATAAGGAGCCACTCTCCAGATGAAAAGAATTAGCATCACAGCAGCAGGTAAAATTGTTTTCATCAGAACAAGGTTGTCCCTGCACACAGCTGGCACTCCGGGAGGGAGGAAGGAGAGAAGGAACAATTAAATGGATTTCTTCTTCAGCTTTTGTGGGGCACTTTCATCCTATATGAAGACATTGTTAGCTATTTAAGATGTGTGTGTGTGCATTTTACCTCTTTTCTGAAGGCCTCTAAGCTTCCATACAGGGGCAATTCCTACTTGAAGAATGCACATGGATCCCATGAAAACCGAGGCAGTAGGGTTTTTTTAATTCTTGTTTTCATGGTGGAGAGGCAAAGAAGAAATGTTAAAGCCCGGTCTTAACTCATTTGAGGCAACCCCAGAATCCCAAACTCAGTCAGGAGACAGAAAATACACGGATACAGATGCTCATGTTTGTGTCCCACTCAACTGCATCGAGTGAGGTTAAAAAAGTTTCATGCTGAGGGTGGGAAACCCTGCCCAGCTCATGAGTACCCTCAGTAACTGGGCTGCTGCCATCCTACTAAATCATGTCCTTGTGAAAAAGTGTCTGGGTCACCAACACAGGCACCTGGAGAGGGAGGTGGGCTCCCCTGTGAGAGTTCAGAGATCTCAGCTTACCAGTTGGATTTCTCCACTGTGAGATGCAGAGGGAAGCAGCTGCAGCCTGCTGGGCTTGGGGGTTGTTTGCCTTAAGCAAAGGATGCCAACAAACCACGCTGAGCCCAGGAGGAGAACTGCAGATCCTTTCTGAGTCCTGACAGGGCAGTGTTCCCTGCCATAGCCATTCCCAGAGCCTGTTATCAGTTGAGCTGGATGTTCCCAAAGTATTTCTCCAGGTGTGGGACTGTGAGAACAGCATGGGATGCTGGAGTCAGTAAAGGGGTTGAGATCTGTGATACACCAAGGGCAAACTTGCAGTCCTGAGTTTGCAGGGAGCCAGCTCAGACCCTGTCACAGTGTAGACCCAGCCTGTAGGTCTTAAGAGGATAGGAAGATGTGAAAATTCCTGGAATTACAGTGCTGGTGACTCCAGGCTGGCCAGGTGTGAGCCAGCTTTGTTATGGCTCCTTTACACTGAGCCCACATCAACAGTGAGGATCCAACTCTGATGTGCCATAAGATCATCAAAATGCAACTCCCCGATTCCCAAAATGCAGAGAAAACAAGAGGATGCTCAAAATTTCCCCACTTTTCTTGTATTGAAGCCCTTATGCCTTGACACCCCTCAAATAATATCCCATTTAAATCTCAGAGATTCTCAGAGGCAAGAACCTTTTAAGTCATTTCAAGAAGAGTTTGGACAAAGCTCTCAGGCACTTGGTGTGGTTTTTAGGGTTGTCCTGTGCAGGACCAGGAGTTGGGACTCAATAATCCTTGTGAGTACCTTCTAACTCAGGATATTCTGTGATTCTTTTTGTGTTTGGTGCTTGTATTGCTCTGCTGAGCATTTTCAGACCTGGATCAGGACTCAGCCAGGAAATACTGGAGAAATCCCACCAGTGACACCAATTCTTCTCCTGTGCCTGGTTCAAAGCAAGGATTTGACCTGCATTTTTCTAGGTGAATTACTAACTTCAAGGAAGCCCAGAAGAAGCAAGAGAAAATTCTGTCTCAGCTTCCAAGTTGTTCCACTTGGTGCAAAATGCTTTGTCTCACTGGTTCAGAGTTTTGAAGCAATGCCAGTCTGGGAAAGATTGGATTCATCAGGCTGTAAAGCCATTCCCCCTGTTCATCTGTCATGGTAAATATTTATACCCAACAAAACTGATGGGCTGCAGAGGAACACTGCCCAATCTTGGGAATGCATCCACTGAGGTGCCTGAGGTGTGAGCTGGGATGTCAGGTCCCAGACAAGCAGCAGAGGAGCTGGAGCACAGAGCTGTAGAGCAGAAGTGCAGCAGCATTGCCAGCAGCCTCCTTTGTGGGATGTGAGGGAATCCCTTCCCATCTGTTCCAGGCAGCCTTGCTGGGGGAAGAGCCATCAGCACTGAGACACACTGAGCATTTTCCCTCTGCTCTTCACCTTCCCTTTCCTCTCCCTGTGCTCCCTGCTGCTCTCATTTGCTGGGCTTTCTGCTGAGTGTTTGCAGCTTCTCCTGTGTTCCAGCCCCGTGCCAGCCCCATCTGCCAAAGACAACCAGGAAGGGTTTGCCTTTTGGAGAAGTGACAGGGAAAAACCCCAGCTGGGCATTTACCCTCACCACAGCCTGTCAGATTCCCCACCAGGCTATTCTGCACAGGAGCCTGAAGGTGGGATGTTCCCTAGGCTGAGGGGCTCCTTCAAAAAGTGTTGAGCACATCAGCATTGCCCCCAGGCACCCCACTCATGATTATTTCATTACTGAACACCCAGCCACGTCGCCTGCCTGCTCTCGAGGGTGTTGGGGGGATTAAATGAGCGTGCTGGATGTACCTGCTGTGACAGGCATGGCAGTGTGAGCCATGCAGAGCTGCCAGCCCAGCTGCCTTGGCCTCGTGTTCCAGGAGAGCAGAGGAGCTGGGGGTGAACTCAGAGCTCGTAACTCTGGGGACGTGAGCAATCCAGTGAATGATGACATTGGGATTGGGCCCTGGCTTAGTGCAGGGATTTGGCTCCATGGCTTGGCCTTGTCTGCTCTGGTTTTCATGCAGCTCATCAATGAGATGGAATTCGAGGGCTGCAGTGCAGATGACAGCATGCAGTGAGCTGTGCTGGCCGCACACAGAGCACACAGCACAGCTCAGCTCTTCTGCTGCTCCCCCTGCCCCGGGGTGGCACAGAGCTGACTCCAGCAGGGCAGCTGCTTCCATTTGCTGCATAAAAAGATCAGAGGTGTGCCTCTTAAAGTGTATTAAAACAACTTCTGCCTCTATGAAAAGGCGCAGATATGTTTGAGGATCGTGAATTTGGGCTCCAAAACTCTTTACAGAAATAAAGCCAAATTCTGATCCTGCTTGCACCAGTCAGTGCACTGCAGTGAGTCCTGAATTACACCAGCATTAAACTGGGATTTGCCTTCAAAATAATTCCTTTTTCTTCATTATGGAGCTGTTTACCCCCTTTCTGCATCAGGGATAGAGTAAGCCCCTCCTGTTCTATACTTCAGTGATTGAATTATTTTAAAAAAATTAATAAGTATAGAACAGTTAAAATATAAAAAATAAATTATTTTTCTCAAGGTCTAGAGGTACCAGGTTCAATGCTACCATTAGACTGTAAATATTTCTGTTCAGCTGGGACCTGTGTTGCTTTGTGTCCCTCTCACAAACAGCAAGAAATGAGAATATGATCGTGTTTAGGGTTTAGAAAAGAAATTCTGTTGTAGAATTTTAGGGGCATTAAAACCAAACAAGTTTTTAAAATCAGAGTTATGTATGCAGCAGCAGCAGCATTACTGCAGTTGTGGAATGAAAAAGGGGAAAGGCCAGAAGATGAAAGATCTGAGCATTTTGGTTTATTTTTGGTTTGTTTGGGGTGTTTTTGCTAGGAAACAAGTTATATTTTTCTCCAGGAAGGTGTTGCTGGAGAAAAGATATTTTATACATGAACTAATAATTAAAATTATTTCTTTCTCTGTATCCCACTGGGTTCCCATTCATCTCAAAAGCAATGAGGGTCATGTCTGTGCCACAGGGCTCTGTGGGCAGAGGGATTAACCCCAAATCTCTGCTCCAATCTGATGGAAATGCTTTCAGAGAGAAATGCACCTGCTGACTAGTGAAAGATTGCTGGGAGTTTTTCAAAAGCGAAATGAAGTTCCAAAGAAAGCTCAGGAGTGAATGAACACCACTTGGCTCCATGACAGGGATTAAAGGGGTTTGGTGGGATTGCTTTGTCTCCATTCCTTCCAGCCTCACCCCAGGGTTTAAACAAGGGGAAAGGAAATATGGGGAAGGGAAATAGGAAATAATTTCAGACTAAAAGGGAATCTCTCAAACTAGGAAATGCCAGTGTGTGTCTTCATAAAGCTTATTTTATTCTGACCACACAGGCACATCTTGGTTGGATAAATGGCCTGTGGAAACACAGGTGGATCAGAAGCAATGTCCCTTCTCTGGAAGGTGAATGAGCTGAAACAGAAAACCCAGATAAAACATTCCTCCTGCTTTCAGGCTGGGTGTTTGGCACAGCCCAGGTTCCCTCCCAGCCTTGTGCTTCCCCCCGTGGCATCTCTGCACCCGTGAATGTGCCAAACTCCTGGGGACAGGGATTGCACTCCTGAATTCCCTGGCTCACAATGTGAATTTGCACTTTTCCCACCCTGATGCTGATGGGGCCAGCACCCCAAAGCTGCTTCACTGGAGATGAACCTGGAGGAGCAGGGGGTCCCACACACCCATTCTGGATCCATCCACAATGACTCTGCTGGCATCATTCCTGCACTAAACTGCTGTAATGAGGAAAAGATTCAAGTCCCAGACCTGCACGTGGAGTCAGATGTCCCAAAATGTGGATTTCAATCCATTTCCTTTCAGCCAGTCAGTTTTCCATCCCCTCTCCAAGCCCAGTATTTGCACATCAGTCTGATGAGGTATAATTACAGTGACTGGCCTTGTTATTTCCCCTGGAGACCTGTGCAGATGTAAACTCTGGCTTTTACTCAGGAGTTTCTTGGGAGCACAGACCAACTTTTCCACCTCTTCCTGAATGTCCTGATTCTCATGATGTTGTGCTATATCCTGAAGAGCCCTGGGTTTGAAATTCTGGTTATTTCTAGAATTCTGTGAAATCACAGGGGAGAAAACAAACATTGGGACTGGAGGCTGCAGGTCTGTAAGGAAAAGAATGCCCACTTGTGTTCTGGGTGCCAGACCACGAACATGCACATTGGCAGCAGCAGAGCACCAGTGTTTTATACCCAAGTTTTGTGGATATTGTACATCTGTACATAGAGGAAATCTGAAGAGCACATTAAAAGAAAAAAAAAATAAAAAACAAAACCACAATTTTGATACTCAGATGATGATGATGATGATAAATCGAATTTGAAAAGGCATTTTTGAACTCGAAAGTGCATTTTTCAGAGCCTGTTCCAAACACCTCAAGCTGTGGGTCAGCAGCTGGTGCCAACTGACCCTTCTCACTCCAGCTGTGCCCACCTCTGCTCTGCCCTCCTGTACATAGGCTTTGACAGCAGGGGGTGATGGGGACTGGCTGTGAGCAGAGAATCTCTGTCTCTGTGGACTTCTCTGTACCAGGTGCTTGTGATGTATCCTCCATGCCAGCAAGAACAGGCCTGCTTGCTCAGCACAGGTGAAATCTCTGCCTTGTTTCATGGCCTTTTGCCTGATGTTATTTATTTTTGGTCTGACTGTGTACATATGCAATGAAATGGCTATTATTTTTTTTTTTCTTTGTATTTGATTCACCTCCTTGCTTCAGAGGGGGTTCTTCTCTGTGGTTGACACTGCTGAAAACAAGCAATAAAACCATTGTGAAGACATTGTGTCTGAGGTGTTCCAGCTGATATTTTAATTTATTCCTCACAGCCCTGGAGAAGACACAGAGAAGGAAAATTAGGAAGGAAGTTGTAAGCTGGGGAGGTTCTTGCTTAGAGTTAAGCATAATAACCTCATACTTTGAAAGGTTAACCAGATAGAACAAATCACTCTTAAAATCAGAAAATCATAGAAATATTTGAGTTAGAAGGGACCTTTAAAGGCCATTTAGTCCTTGCAGTGAGCAGGGACATCTTCAGTGGGAGTTTTGAGGAGACCTTCTTTGAGAACATCAGTGCCAGCAGAAGAACCAATACCAAATCCAACACAAATGACCCCAAAACCTCCACCACTGCACGAGCTGGGTGCATGGATGGTCCTTTGGAGGGCAGGAGTGGTGCATGGAGGTGACAACCATGGAATCACAAACGTGCTGCCATCATTTTGTCACCATCCACAAGCTTGGAATGATTCCTGCATTTACAGGAGCGTACAACCCAACACATAAATAGAGATGTGTTGATTGTTGCTGGAATATCCCCCAACAAATGTCTTTATTGTCCAACAAATATCTTACTGACATGATAAAAAATGTCTTTATAGCTCACAGCAAAGCATGAGCCTTCCTCTGTGCTGGAGAAAAGCCAGGCAGGCAACCACAAGTGAACAACAATTGTTCATATCAAAGACACAATATTTGATGCACACGAGTATCAGGGAGTGAAAACAGATCTCAACAAGAGGTCAAGTGAGTTTTTCCATATCCACTGGACCAGTCTGGCCACTCACCCCCCTTCTTAAACTGATTTACACCCAGGGTTCACACTGCTGATAAAGGCCAAACCTACAACTTGAAATGACAAGTCTTGGTTATATTTGTCCCTCTTTCTGCATGGATGAACCATTTTCATTTAAAGCAAGGGGTCTGATGCTCTGGGCCATTGTGAGAGGTGAAGCTGTTTGTACTGACCTCCACTAGATCTCTCTGTGGGCTGAGCTAGAAATCAGGAAAACAGGTTGTGAGGGCTGGGGAAAGGAAAAACCAGCCAATTGTATTTATTCTGTGTCTGTAGACGTGAGGATAATCCCATCCTGCCAAAAAAAAAAAAAACATCTTCCACATGAGGAACTCCAATCACTGCTCAGAAATGAATGTAAGTAGGTTTGATGAAGGTTGCCTGAGAATTCTGGAAAAAAACCAAACAGCCCAATCCTCTTTGGTCCCATCTGTGTGTCCTCTGTGTCCTTCCTGGCTGGCAAAGAGCAAAGCATGGCTTTTCTTAGGCACACAGAATTATTCTGGATTTGATGGAACATGCAATCACAACCTCTGGAAGGTTTTGAGCTTGGCTTTTAGGGCTTCTCCGTGTAAGTTCAGTTTTTGTGACTGCAAAAGCATCTTTCTCTATTAGAAAGAATCATGTTTAAAGATGGCAAATGACATCCTTTTCCTTTGATCCCCCGTGGTTTCCATGGCAAAACACCAGGATGAGGAATTTTGTGATTTCCACAACATTAAAGCAATTTCCCATGCAGGGGATCAATCCTAGTGGTTAAATCACTCCACATGCAATGGGCTCTATCTGTACCCTCACACTGGGGATATAAAGTCTGAACTATGGCTCAGTGCAATCCTCAGAGGGAATTTAACAGTGCTGGGTTGTCCAAGGATCCCAAAGACATGTGGCACCAGGAGCCCAGGCATGGTGTCACAGCTGTAACACTGCACTTTCTGAAAGCCTAAAAACCTCTCCTGACCCTGACAGTGCTCACAGAGAAATCATTCCTCCTGGAGAACCCCTTATGCATTTACTCCTCTGTTGGATCATAAGAACAAAGGCAGGTGAGTGGCAGTGTCATCTTAAAACTGCCATTTCCCAGGTCACAGAATTCCACAGAATCCCGGGATCACTGAGGCTGGGAAAGCCCTTCCAGACCATCGAGTCCAGCCTGTGATTGATCCCCCATCCTGTCACCAGCCAGGTCTAGCCCTTCCTGGGACACCTCCAGGGGTGGGGACTCCCCCAGGTAAAGGCGTGGAAAGCTCAGAACTAAACTGGCCTTGCATCCAAAGAGCAGAGAGGCAGAAATTTCCTGTACGTGGCACCAGATCCCTTTCCATGGTTCCACGTGAGAACCCCTCTCCTAGAGTCCATCCCCACCCATCAATTCTGATTAAACCTCTCCCCTGGGAAACATCTCCACTCCTCCCAGGCTAGATCAACACCTTGAAGTAAATTGGGATGCTGAAACCAGCCAATGTCACCCCTGCCTCTGGTTTTCAGAGCAAATCTACATAATTATTGTAAAATGGCTGAGACAGAGGGAGGAAAAAGTAAGGAAAATATTTGGCTTGTAAGCCTGTGATTTGATGTGCTTGTTGGGGAAGACAGGACACTCTAAAGCACATTTTGTTGTCCAGACATTAGGAGGAATCATAAAATCACAGACTGGTTTGGGTTGGAAGAGACCCCAAAGCAGATTTTGTTCCACCCCTGCAATGGGCAGGGACACTTTCCATGGACCAAGTTGCTCCAAGCCCTGTCCAACTTGGCCATGAACATTTCCAGGGATGGGAAAATTAATCCAACTCAGAACTTCAATAGCTTGATAATTAGGTGTCCTGGGTGACAGACAGGAGTTCTGTCATTTAATATCAGCTCCAAACCAAGGAAGTGGCTTTTAAAGCTCAGGGATGCCAATATTTGATGTGAAATAAACTAGGATTGAACAACACCCACATATTCCTGAAATGTGTCTGCACCCCTATTGTCATTTTTTACCTGAATCCACTTGTGAAACATATTTTACAAAAGAAGTAAAACACCAGCAGCAAGACCCCAACACTGAGTTGGGCACTGCTGCCAAGAATCTGCCTCCCCCAGCTCTTACAGATTTATTACTCTGGGATACCTAATTCAATGGTTCTTTCTTATCAGCCACTTAACTCTGAGCTCTTTGGCATAAAGCCATTAAAACCCATAATATTTCATTATGTCCTATCTGCTCCCAGCTAAAAAAAATATGGGGATCTGGTAGAAATATGGCCTCAGTTGGCAACGATGAAGGAATTTATTACATGTAATAGATTTATGTGTGTAATGTGATTTTTGGGTTGGAATGCATGCAGGTTTTCATTCTGTCCCATCAAGTATTTCCCATCAATTGTGATCCAGTTGGCCACTAAATTCCAGCTCTCCTTATGTCCTGTTTAGTTCACAGGTAGGAGTCTAGACAGGGGGTTCCAGGAATTCTCTGGCTTTTGAGAGAATTCCAAACATGTTGGTCCACAATGGGAGAAGGTTCCTCTTGGCTGAGTCTGAACTCAGCCCTTTTCCAGTTCATGATGGTCACATTTCCAAGGATCTCTTTGCAAATTTCCTGACCTGGAGAAGACTGAATGGTTTTATTCTCCCCTGCTTCCATTCTTGGCCAGGAATCCTCAGTTTCTGAGACAATTACTGTAATTTTGGCCAGAATTGGGCAAGGATAAAGCTTGGAATTAAAATTATAGAGTACAGCTCAATTCTGGGCTCTCAACAGCTCCCCCATCTCCAAGGAAAGATTTGGAATTCATCAGCTGGATCAGTGATTAGGGCTTGTGTGAACAACTGATTGCATTTGTTTGGCTGCTGGGGAGAAGGAAAGGAAAGGAAAGGAAAGGAAAGGAAAGGAAAGGAAAGGAAAGGAAAGGAAAGGAAAGGAAAGGAAAGGAAAGGAAAGGAAAGGAAAGGAAAGGAAAGGAAAGGAAAGGAAAGGAAAGGAAAGGAAAGGAAAGGAAAGGAAAGGAAAGGAAAGGAAAGGAAAGGAAAGGAATTCAGACAGAACCAACTATGCTTTTTTTAAAAACAAAATGCTAAAACAGATATACTATGGAAGATTTTTTCCCCTTTAAAGAGAGTCATAAAAATACCATTTGAAAAGAAATTTTACTGTGATGTGAAATGGAACATTTCACTTCAGCCATTTGAAAATACTTTAAAAAAAGGAAATAAAAGAGATTACAAGTCAAGGTAAACTCAAAAGGACTTGCAGAAGAGGAGGATGTCACTGCCTCCCTCCCACTGACTCATCTTAGAGCAACTAAATAAAGTGAGAACAGCAATTAATATCAAGATTGAGTCCTTGCTTTAGAAAACCTGCTCTAGTGGAAGGTGACCCTGCCCATGACAAGGGGGTGAAACAAGATGGTTTTTAAGCCCCCTTCCAGCCCAAACCGTTCTGGGATTTAATATCCAACTGCATCAGTTCATTTCTTCTATGTGCATGATGATTTATTTGTCTGTAGTTATAATACACATCGTTCTCGTGGCAGATTAGGAACACAAGGGCTGTGCTGTGGAGCTCAGGAGTGGCAGGAGTCAACAGGCACCTTTTCCAACATCAACAAAAGATGTCTAGAATTCAGCAACTCTCATCATTCAAATCCAATCTAATTACAGTGCAAAATGTAAATTAATGCAGCATTCTTTGGAGAGCTGCTCACATCCATAGTAATATGCCAGCTCTGGAAGTTGCCCAAGCCTTGAACAAGAGTGAAATTCTTCAGATTTGACACCAAGTGCTATGGTCTGTTCACAGGGAGAAAGCATTTTAGGTATTATTAAGGCAAAGTTTAAAGCAGAAATTGCTCCAACAAGGGAGAAATTTCCTGGGAGTTTCTGGGATGGGGTCCCACACACACAACTAGAACACATCTCTGGTCAGGAGATAAAAAATCCTTGAGAAGCCAAGGGCTGGCAGGGTGCTGGAAACAAAGGTTTGAAGCACTTCAGCAATGAAGACAAATGAGAGTCCTCACTGTTGTCATCTGGCTGTAGAATCTCATTACCAAAGCTTTTCCATTTCAGGATCCAGAAAAAGACCAAATTGAAACTAACACAACTCAGCTTGGTGAGGTGGATAATGAAAATTTCCCTTATTCTGAGCTCCTGTTAATTCTGACCCCCAGTTTAAAGCTGTTCTGGCCTCCTCCAGGTGCAAACACTTCAGCTGAATGAGTTTGCTTTCCTCACCCAATCTTAACAGGGTGAGTACAAATTCCTCACATCAGGAATAGATCCCACAGGCAGAATTCAGCCAGAGAATGTGGACAAACCTTCCACCCAAAGCTCAAAAACTACATTTCATTGCACATAAAGCAATGCTGGTTTCCCTCTGCTAGGTGGGACAGGGTGTGAAAAACCATTGTCAGCTTTGTAAACACAAAGAGAATTGTTATTGTAGTATTGACTTTCCGGGGGAAAATCCTCTCACCTGGCTTTAGGTGTCAATTAAGCAGCTATTAATGCCAGAGCCACTCACTGGAACTCCTTTCTAGAGAGTTCTTGTCAATGTAGTTAATTCAGTTTAGGGGGAAATTCATCTGTGCAGGTGCAGCAGATACGTTTATACTCAAATATAATTAAATAACCCCGGGTTGTCTGATTTGGGCCTTTGGAAACTAAAAGACAGAGAAGACACCGAAATCCCCAATTTTTCTCTTTGAAAGGGCCAAAACGTGCAGCACACAAACTGTTCCTCTTGCTGAATGCATTGCATGGAAACCATAAAGGAGGGATTTAGGGAGTCCTGATGGATGTGAACTCCTCTGCAAAGGAGGTGGTGACTACAAGGTGCTTACCTGGATATAAAAGGGATGGATGGACCACCAGCATCCACAGCTGTCCTGGGCCTTCTCAGATTAGTGAATACAAAAATTGATAAATTCTTGTGAAGAAAGATGTGTATCATGGGAAACAATAGCAGTAAAGAAGGTGTGATGAAGGTGATGTTACACAAACCCATTTCACTTCAAAGCTGGAGGAGGAAAGTGGCAACAATTATAGTTTTGCTTGAAATACACACCTGCACTTCTCACAGGATGTCCAGTACTCTCTCCTTCTAGAAATAACTGGGGTTTGCTTCTGCTCTATGTTAATATTGAAATCAAATTCTTATAATAAGAATTTTTTGGTGAGTGAGCAATGTGTATGGAAACCTTGAATATTACAGTATTAAAAAATGCTTGTCACCCAAAGGACACTGCTGTTGTTAAGAACATAATTATCTTTACTGCATTAGCACTTAGTGAATGTTCCCATTTGTAAAAAAAGTATAAATTCAGAGCTTTTAAGAAAAGTAGAAAAAATATTTTCTACCTCCAGTAATATACCTAAAACTCAGGACCTTGGCTCAGTGACAGGAATAATTTTTTGGGGGGACTGTGGGCTCAACAGAGAGAATTTGACCACGGATCTAACAAAGAGAGATTAACTGGGATAGAATAACCCCCAGATGAGCACTAATACAGTTATTTTCCCTGTGGGTTGTAAAAAGTTTTTTTCTTCCCCCAAAGACAAAATGAGACCAAACCTGAACTTCAATTTATTCTGTTTCTTTACTAATGGAATATTAATTTTTGTTTTTCACAGGGCTGTTTGGGAGGTTTGGGTTTAATATATTGAAATTGCAGCTGCATGTATTTGAATTATTTATGCAGCCAGACATGTAGGCTGTGATTAAGCTCCTCATTTGGTTGTAACACAAGGTTCATTTCTTCTGCTCGCTGATTTAGCACGAGGAAACCTTCCCTGCAGCTCTGCTCCACAATAAATTGCTATTGGCAGATAGAAATGTCAGGTTTACCCTGCAGATGGGAGCAATAACAAATCAGACCTTTGCTTGTTCCATTTTTCCTGTTCCACGTGTGACAAGGGATGTGTGCTGCTCTCTGCTGACTCCATCTCTTTTATCGTGGTGTTTTTCCACAGGTTGATTTTTGTGGCTACGAAAAAAGCAGCTCAACATCCATGAAACAGGCTCAGACAAACTTCTCAGGCCAAATTTTCAACTTTGGCATGAATCTATTGAGGTTGAACAAATATTTTTATTTCCTGGGTTGCATTTTAACAGTGAAATTTTTACAGTGAATCTCTTTAAAATCATGGGAGACTTGGTCAGTACCAAAGGAGATCTGTGAGTGCCTCTTCAATGTCCTTGTTTCTCTGTGGTTTTTGCTTGACAAAAGACAAATATCAAGCATTCCCAGAAGATGCTGTGAGAAGGTATCCTGGGATAAAGGAGATAAAATTGCAGCAAGAGAACAAGGTCAGGGGGATGAGTGAGAACTGGGATAAAAAGAGGTGAAACATGTTTGGCCTTTTTAAACTTTGATTGCAAATTTCCTTTGTGGTTGGAGAGTCTCAAGCCCAGTTTTCAACTTTGTCATGAATCTATTGAGGTTGAAAAAAATGTTTTCATTCCCTAGGTTGCATTTTTACAGTGAATCTCTTTATAATCATGGGAGACTTGGTCAGTACCATGGAATCATAGAATGGTTTGGGTTTGAAAGGACCTCAAAGGTCATCCCATTCCACCCCTGCCATGGCAGGGACACCTTCCACCATCCCAGATTGTTCCAAGCCCCATCCAGCCTGGCCTTGGACACTTGCAGGGATCCAGGGACAGCCACAGCTTCTCTGGGCACCCTGTGACAGGGAAGAATTTCTTCATGGTATCCAATCTAAATCTACTGTCTTTTCAAGCCCCACAGCATCTGCTACGACTCTCCAAGCCCGTTTTTGGGCAGTTGAAAACCTCACCCAAAGTGCCCATTTCTTTCCTTGAACAAAGGATCCAGGACAATTCACCCACTGCTGCATATTTTGATTTTTTTTTTTTTCCTGTAAGTGCTACAAAACAAGGAGCCTTTTTTACTTCGGGTACAAAATCTATTGATCAGTATTTTAATATATTGGGCAAGCCAGTACAGTCCAAGGGCAAAACTCTGTATTCCAAGATCCCAAACAGAAAAAAAAACTTGCATCAAACTCTGTATAAAGCTGCCACTGTGGAAGAAATGGAATAAATTGAAGCCCAGAGCTGTGACTTTCAGGATGCTCACGCAGCTCTTCCTTTTCTCCACGTTCTCCACTGCCTCCATCTTCCTGGACATGAAGAGCTTGATTTCAGCTCCTTCAGGAAGGTTCAAAACTGTTTTCCTGCATTTTCTGAATGTCTGGAAAAGGCAACTGACAGCAATGGAATGGGTAACCACTGGGCATCATGGGGAATGTTTATCCACTACCACTTGCATTTTCAATGTGGTATTCATCCCTCCCTGGTAACTTAGGAATGTATTTATCTGATATCTTTGCTTATTTTTATCAAAGCACTCCAGTGGCTGAGCAGGAATTGCATTTTTCCCACGTTTTATTTCCAATTTCTTGCTCTCCAGGAGGATGTGAACACTTTTGCACATTAAGTCACTGGCTCCCAGACAGGGTGACCTTGCAAACACGAGTCATCAAAACACCAAGAACTTCATGCAGGAAGAAGGGTTTGTTTGTTTGTTGCTGGGAGTTTTTTTTGTCCTGGCTCAGTTCCTCATACTATCTAGGAATATGGTATGCAAAAGGGTCATCCACCTCAGTGTCTTTGGATTTATAAAAATGGCCAGAATCCTCTTTTGCTTTTCCCTGCTGCTCCTTCTCCTCACAGCAGCCGGTGATGGTGCTGATGATGCTTCTCCAAATTAGCTTTGGGCTCCAAAAATGCATCACAGTAACTGCAAGTTGTCCATAGAGTTGTAGGATGTCACAGAGGGAAGCAGAACTGGGGAAAGGTGATCTTGCTGAGGAAGAAGCTGACTGAACAACCTCACCAATGCCCTAACTAGAAGGGTGAAAGATTCATTCTCCCTGGCCCTAGGAGAAGTGCCTTAGGAGAACTTGTGTCCTTACAGATAAACTTTCTGACTCTGGAGCAAAATGTCACATTTTCCATACTGGCTTCAAAAAGCATTTTCACACGCACTCCCCCCACGAAATATAGATGGAAGTCAGACAATTGAGATTTAGTTTCCCTAAATCTCAGTTTCTGGTGGGATTTAGAGCAGTTTCTAGATCATGCAGAAATCCAAGGAGTGCTGTAAAAGTCTTGAGCCAGTGGTAGGAAGTAGTGGCTGACTCAGGGCTGCTGGTAGAGCTAAGCTTGAAATCCAGTGTAAAAAAGAATTAAAAAGACTCTCCAAGCACAGAGGAAATTTGCAATCAAAGTTTAAAAAGGCCAAACATGTTTCACCTCTTTTCGTCCCTGTTCTCACTCATCCCCCTGACCTTGTTCCCTTGCTGCAATTTTATCTCCTTTATACCAGGATACCTTCTCACAGCATCTTCTGGGAATGCTTGATATTTGTCTGCCAAGCAAAAACCACAGAGAAACAAGGATATTGAAGAGGCATTCACAGATCTCCATTCACCCCCAAAATACCCACGAGTGGGTCTGGTTTGAGGCAAAAAAAACCCCCTGTTTTTATTTGCCCTGTTTCAGACACCATCATAGAGGAGCATTTCTGCTCACTGGCCAGACCTGTGTTGTTTTCTGTGCAAAATCTGAACAAATGAGACCATTTGTCTAAGTCATGGCAGCTTGGTTAATATTACCTCATGTGAAAACATATCAGGCAGCTTTTTATAGGGGAGCTTTAGTTTTGTGTAAGTGTTTTTCATTTTCCTGAGCTCTGTGTCATACCTGGCTTGTTCTGAGAAACACACACTCTTACCCCAGAACAGTCACAAAGGTGCATTTGAAAGCTTCTTTATTAATTCATTTACATCTTTTAATAATGAAGCCTTCTGGTCCATGGACACTGGGATGATCTCAGCACGTGGAGACAGGCAAAGCCATCCTTTTTCATTCACTGAAATGGGTTAAATGGGTAAGTTTTGTTGAAATTAAAGCATTCAATAGTGATTTTTTTGTCTGCCTAGAAGATGAATTAAAGTAGAGATAGAAGAGCTTGGAAAACAGACGAGAGCCTCTGTTGCAAGAAATCCTGCCATAAAATCACAGAATTATCTTCCAGAGAATGACTTGTGCTAATTGAGCAAGATGAGAGTTGGAATTAATTAGGGGTGCAGCCAAGACAAAATTCCCAAGGAGGACTTTGCAGCACCACAAAGATTGACCAAAATATGCTGAATTATGACATTGGCCACACAGACTCACTCTGAGAATCCCAGAATTCCAGAATGGTTTGGGTTGGAAGGGACCTTAAAAATCATCCATTCCACCCCCAGCCATGGGCAGGGACACCTCCCACCATCCCAGGTTGCTCCAAGCCCTGCCTGGCTCTGGACTCCTGCAGGGATGGGGAATTTTCTGTTAACACAGCATGTTGGAGAGGAGGAATTTGGCCTTGGATAGAGATCTCCACATCTCCATGTGTGGGTCACACCAGGGGGATCTCCCTGCCTGCTGCCACCTCTCCATCCAGACAGGTCTGTGGTTAATATTTTGTGACAAGCTTCCCCATCATGACCCTTCCTGGATCAAAACCAAGAGTGAGGAATCTGCTGAGAGCTTCCAAGCTTCCCAAAATGTTGGCCAAAATATTCTTTTGAGCTGCCAGAGCTCAGTCAGACTCCAGTTAGTGCCACCCCTGCAGCTGACCTCTGTGAACTGTCTCTTTTGATTAAAAAACATCCCTGATAAGCCATCTGTAAGGCTTCCAACAGGGAAATTAAAGGAAAAATGTGTCTGGTCCATACCATGGAAGAGCATTGCACTGCTACCTAAAGGCTTTAAGTTTTGCACTGAATTTCAAGGCCTCAGGAGCCTCTCAAACTCACTCCCTGTGAATTTTTCTTGTCCAAAAATAGCTTTGTTTTACTTGGTGTAACTGTGAGAAAAATTTCTCAAGCTGATCAGGGGTCTGATGAGGCTCATTTATTTTACTTTTGTAACCACATTTTTATGCAGGCAGCAGTAGCAGCAGAAAAACAAACCCAAGAAACACCAATAACAGTTACAAGGTTATAACAATTTCACTACTAGGGTGATCAATTTGAATGTCTGGAAATGTTCCCTGGCACTCTGTGGACAATAATTTCAATTTCACAGGGCTGTCTAGGGGGTTAAATCCAACCTGCAAACCTGATTTTACAGTAGCAGGGTCACAGGTCAATGTATCAATGTCATTGTGGTTTTTCATAGAGTCACAGAATGGTTTGGGTTGGAAAAGACCTTAAAGACCATCTAATTCCAACCCCCTCCATGGGCACAGGGTTGGAACTGAGTGACCCTTCAGGTCCTTTCCAACCCAAACCGTTTTAGGAATCCATGTCTAGGATGCTCAGGTGGGATTTTGGGATGCTGGAGTCACTGCACACAATCCTTCTGTGTGTGTGCCTTGGGACTGAGGAATTCTGTTCTACCCTGAAATGAAATTCTCTGGTACAGAAGAGGATTTGCTTATTGGTTGAGCTCAGCTTACTCCTGTTTAGCACAAGGACAGACTGCACAGCCAAATTGCCCATGGCTTTTCCAGAGTGAACTCCTCAGCTGGAATCAGAGAAGGAGCTAAATCCCAAGTGGAGGGAACAAGCTCTGATTTAGTACACAACCTCGGACAATTTTTGCCTTTTACCTAAAGTATTCATTTACCAAACACCATGACCTGAGCTCCTGCAGTGACAGCTCAGGTGCCACATCCGTGATGCAGCCCTGACAGGTGAGACCCAGGTAAGAACCAGGAGCTTTCATTGCCCTCATGGGTCATTTTTCAGCTGCAGAAATGGCACCTGGAGCATTTCCTTGCCAGGCAGAAGCAGCAAACACATCCTGTGGTGTGTTCTGGGTGTGCTGCAGCTTTGCTCTTCCCTGCAGGCTGGCTTGGAGCCTTTGTGCTGGGGGGATTCACCACGGGGGTGTCCCACAGGGCTGCACTGCACGTTGCCCTTTCTGCATCCTGGAAATTAAAAACATGCTGTGAGATGTGTGTCCTCAGCCAGCCTGGCCCTGTAGGAGCTGTAAGACATTAATATGCAGGGGAGCTGCTCTCTCCTTGCTCAAGAGGTGCAGTGCACTGGCAGGGAGCCCAAAAGGAGGAGGGAAGAGGGCCTGGCAGCTGTTGGAGGCACTTGAGAAAGAGATCACATCATATTAACCCATTGTCCTTCTCCCATTCCCCATTTCCACAGCATGAAGAAAAATCTTTCTTTTTCTTTCCCACGAATGATACCTCAAGCAACTATTCCTAACTGCAGGGACCATCCCTGAGGTCTCTTCCAACATAAATCACTTTTTAATTCTACGAATCCCTCTTTTTCTCTGTGCTTTGCCATGATGGGGACACAGCACGAGGAGCAGGTTTGGATGTGGTTCAGATGAGCTTTTTCCACGTCTCTGTACCAGCCTGTCTCCCTCTGTGCAAAAGGAGGGGCTGCATTCCCTGCCCTCCCTCAAAGAGCCCCGTGTGATTTCTGGTCTGGAAGTTCTGCTCATCCCTGCATTCAACCTGAGGAGCAGCTGAGCATGGGTGGAGCAGAAATAAACAGAGAATCGAGAGTTTTCACTCAAGTCCTACAGCTCCTTCTCCAAAACATCTTCTGCTATTGTGGCAAAGACTCTCTTTTTGTCCAAGGATAGTTTTCTGGACTTCTGTCACATTTACAAGGGGAAATGGAATTAATTTGAGGAGGTCAGGTTTAGGTGGGATATTTGTTCCCTGAGAGGGTGGGGAGGCTCTGGCACAGGTTCCCAGAGAAGCTGTGGCTGCCCCTGGATCCCTGGAAGTGTCCAGGGCCAGGCTGGACTTGGGGCATCCTGGGTTAGGGGAAAGTGTCCCTGCCCATGGAGGGGGGTGGAATTAGATGATCTTTATGTTTTTTTTCCATCCCAAACCAGTCTGTGGCTCCATGAAAGAACACAATGACATTGGGGCACTGGCCTGTGACCCTGCTACCATAACACCAGGTTTGCAGATTGGATTTAACCACCCAGACAGACCTGTGAACAATTGAAATTACGTTCACCACATTTCCAGACACTCAAATTGATCATCCCTGCATTGATATTGCTACAACACTCCTTGGTGTGCCTTGTGCCAGGGATAAATAGCACATTCCCAAAGAATTTCTGGGAGTGTCTCATGGGAGAAGGTGGTGTAGGTCATTCCTGATGAACATTGGATGGAACATCTTATTTTGGAAAGTCAGAGTTTAATAAAATAAGAGTGGGCCATTCCAGCAGGCCTCAATACCAGAGAAGAATCCCAAACCTGTTTCACCTGCTGCAATAGCTGTATCCTTAGTGTTTATTCCAAATTTTTTTCCCTTTTTCACTGTCAGACCTTACAAGTCATGAGGACATTGCTTGGGCAGCAGGATGGCATGAACAGCAACCCTGAGCTGGCTTTAGGGTGTCTGCAGTGCCACCAAAATCAGTCATGAGGAAGAAACCTGACCTCAGGGCAACCCCTGCTCTCCGTGGATTATGATTTTCTCTCTCCCCAGACTTTTCAGAAATGGGCATTAAAATTAATGTATTGCTCCACGTAGGATTGATGAGGTGACCGTGGATGTTCTCCTCCTGGTACAGCTTTGAATTTATAGGATATTTCTATTTCTATGTTTTATTTATAAGAAATCTATCTATATGTATGCTTATTTCATATTTATGTTTATATTTAAATTGATGCTTAGATATTTATATTCCTATTATCTACTTTTAGCAGCAAATATTTCACAGGCCCAGTGATCCCAGCTCCCTTCAGCCTTGCAGGCAGTGCAGTGACTCATTCCAGTTCTCTGTAATTCCTCTTTTCTGTGAGTCTCTCCTCAAGGCAGACAAGCCATGGAAATGAATTGGTCTGGTTTGTAACTTGTTTATTGGGATTTCACCTCAGGGGCAGCATGAGCAGGCAGATGTGAGAGTATTTTTTTCCCCTCTTCCTTCTCTTTAGGATTGCCCAAGTCCCACTGGTGTTGCCCAACTTTTGAAGGTTTGGCTTTGCAGTTTTAAAAGTGTTTTTGAAATGCAACTTCAGTGGGTAATATCCCATCCAAAAAAAGGGGATGGAAACAGCAGAAACACCATCCTGGGGCATCAATTACCTCTCAGGTTCCCATCTCTCTTCTGCAGCAGGGCTGGAATCCCTCAAAGAAACAGACTGCAAGATTAAGGAAAGAAAAGTGTCCCTGCCATTGGAACTTACTCAACCATTCCAGAAACATATTCCCTATAAAAACCAGTCCCAACAGGAAAAATAGGATGGAGAGGCATATCTAGCCCAAATTGTTCAGTTTGTGAGGAAAACAGGAAAATGAGGTGAGTGTAGTGTAAGTAGCAATATTTTTATATTTATTAAAATGTTTGGGGAATATTTGTAGGCTTAAATTTAAGGCAGATTTGTGAGGCCAGTTTCTTACCTCCACTCAAGGGTGAGCAATAGATCCATACCCAGGGAGTGGTCCAGAACAGGAATCATTTGGGATCTCTGCAGTGTTTCCTGGAACTGCCCCTGTTCTCAGCCTTTCACAGCCAAAACGATTTTTGGCAGAGGGGAAGAAATGGGATTTTTTACTCTGATGGTCAAAGTGGAATACTGGGGAAAGAGCCTGGAAAGGTTGATTTTCTCCTGTGCTTTAAAACCAGTCAGTTGAGTGGCTCCACTCCAGATAAATACTCTGTTTTCTATGAATGGATCTATAAATGAGATTTTTTGGGGGTGGTTTAGGTGTTAATCAGTAATGAAGCAGCATTAAACTGGCCCCACCCAGTTACTTGTAACTCCAGCAAATGGTTTTCATGAAACTACACTTCTGTCCTGTATATGCCTTAAAGGTTGTGTCAGCACAATTAGGGCTTCTTAATCCAGCAGTCAGAGAAATAAATGGAAAGGCTTGTCCTGAACTCAGGGGGAGGTGGGGAAAGCCTGGCACAAATGGAGACATCACTCACACCAGTGGCACAGGAAATGAGAAAGATCTCCCTGAAGTCTCTCTGTGTTCCTTCTGTGCTGGAAAATCCTTTGTTGTTTAACAGAGCACTTCAGAAATCCATGAATTTATCCAGAAACCACTAGACCAGTGTTAGTCACAGCTCTAGACTCTGGCAGTGACCTTAAGCCTGGCCCAAGGGGATGGTTTCTGAGGCACAAGAAGATTTTCCTCCTCAGGAGTGAGGATCTAGTCCAAAGCCCCTGGAGCAAATTTTCTCCTTTTTGCTGTTATTCCCTGGAAGATAATACAGATATCAAATCTAGCAGTGACATTTCTTGCTCTATTCATGGCTTTATTCATTGCATTAAGGACATTAATTTTTTCCTGAGTGAGCTCTCAGCAGGAGACACCCCAGAAAATTGCTTGCTAAAAAAAAAAAAAAAAAAAAAAAGTCTAAAACCTCCCTTGATATTTTTTTTTACTCCAATATTTTTAATAATTAATCAACTTCCATCCAACTGTCAAGCTCCAAGCCTGGCAGTTAAATCACACCAGGGCAATCAGGTTGCTGCCTGCAGGTTTTAGACTGGGATCAACATTTTAGACTGGCATCAGGCTTTTATCCTGGGATCAAGCTTTTAACCTCATGAGAGCTTTTCCCACAGAGACACTTCCCAGATTCCTTCCTGGGTGTTCACAAGAACCCCAAACCAGCAAACAGTTTCCCAGCATGGAAAATTTTCCAGGCTGGGCAAGGATGGGAGCTAATTGGAAGCCCACAGAGAACCACAAAATTTCTAAGGTTGAAAAAGATCTCAAAGATCAAATCCAGAAGATCTGTGTTTGTCTTGCAGGTTGAACACGTTGCCATCAGCAGAACAAGTGCCTTTACAAAGACATTCTCCATGGAATTGGGAGCCAGTTTCTATGGCAAATTACTGTGTCCTGCAGGCATCAAAGTTAATTTGGAATGAGGCAACTGAAATACCTCTGCCTGAAATAGTTTGGAGTTTTATCAGCACCTCACTGCAGCCAGCAGGAGTTAAGCATTCATTTTGAAGACCCCAGTTTTAGGATAAATTAGCAAATCTGATGTGTTGGGAACCAGCCCTAAATAATTTTCCAAGAATTTCATTAACAGTTCTTTATCAGGCAGAGGAATTGGAGCCATAAAGAAACAGCACAGAGAGTTAAAGGTTACCCAGAGGTCAAAGGTGGGAATAAAAATTGCACCTTTGCCACCCCAATCCAACCCCAGCAGCCACTGGGCTTCCCAGTTGGAGCAGGAATGGTGTGGGAGGGTCCTGGTGAGTCTCTCCATTGGCCTCATTAGGATTTGGATCAAATATTGAGGCTAATTCTTCTCTGTTCCCCCATGGAGCTGTGCTCTTAAATGATTTATGCAAATGAGGTGCATCTATTAAATTTACAATGCTGCAGGCATCAATATGCAAGTGTTAGAAACTGTTTTGTATTCAAGAAATCTGAGCAAAACCCTGATTTTCCCCTGAAAAAATGAAGGCTGAAGGAGCTGGGATAAAGCTGATTCTTTTAAGTACATATCTAAAGAAAGGCAGAATAATTTCCCTGCCCTCTATTATTCACTGGAAAAGGTCTCATTTTTTATGCCTTTGTAAATACCCTGCTGTCCATGATTATGCATTGTCATGACTCTTTTGTGATGAAATAACCAATCCAGCTGCTCTGGAATTAAGCTGAATTTTGCAAGTGTAGGGGAAAAGGTGCAGAGCAATCTCCTGCTCCTTGAATTCAGGGAATCAGCCCAGCCTTGCAAGCCTTGGAAAACTTGGAAGGGTTTTAATTCCCACCTGATTCTCACCTGCAGGCAGCATCCTCATGGGCAGGGCCACCACTTTGGAATCATGGAACCCTTAAAGCTGGAAAACACTTTATCAAGTCCAAGAATCAATCCAGAGCCATCACCAGGTTCACCCCTAAATCACGTCCTCAAATTCCACATTCCTGAATCTTCGAAATCCCTCCAGGGATGGTGACTGCACCACTTCCCTCTTCCAATGCCTCACCACCCTTTCCATGAAGAATTTATCCTAAATATCCAACCTAAACCTTCCCAGGGCACATCTTGAGACCATTTTGTCTTCTGAGAGACTTTTGGGAACTCATTTCAGGTGATCACACAGAAGAGCCTCTTGCCTTTTGAGAGTTTTCCAGGTACCTCAGCAGGCTCCAAATATTGCTCCAGAATGGCACAGGTCTCTCACTGAATCTTCATCAGAACTTCCATCCTCTCTTGGATGTTTTGGATGCCTCCAGATAATTGTTCTGGAAGTCTCAAAGAAGATAAGAAAACAAAACTATTCTTTGATTATATTTAATTTGCGGAAGAAATTATTAATGATTTAATTTGACGATTACATTAAGTGTATACCCTGAAAAGGGGATTTAACACCAGATCTCTCCAAAATAAATTCTATGCTGTCACTAGAAGCAAATCCTTCTTTTCCAAGCTACAAAGCCCTCCAGAGCAGGTTGGTGCATTGGAGAAGCCTGACCTGAGAAAAAACAGGGGAAACCCTCTGGAAATATCTTCACCAGCAACCAACAAACACTGTCACAGGCCCACCCAAACTCTTCAAACCCTTAGAAAAGCTTTTATTGCAGCTTTGACCTCCCACCAGCACCTTCCCAGTCCTTGCCCAGGTGTCCTTAGGAGCCACCATGGGACAGGGACCATCTCCTGTTCCCCTAAAGGATGTCCCTTGTGCAAAATTAACACCCCCCAGCTGCCCAAATTAGAGTTATGTCCATGTTGGCATCATGGCTAAAAAAAAAAACAAAAAAAAACCCCACAACATTCCAGACCCAACTACAAACACAGCGATATCAACAAAATTCCATTTTATGTCCTAAAGTCCCTTCACCCTGGAAAATCTTAAAAAATATTTGCATGTATCTTTGGCAGGCAAAACCCCTCCCAGATTTATTTTTCCTCCTAATTTCAGCAGGAGGAAATTCAGTTTTCAGCAGGGAAAAACAAGTTTATAGTTGTGTCTTCAAATGGAAGTTTCTAGCACCTAAAGGAAAATATGCCACTTTCCCATATAAATGCAGCAGTACAAGACAAAGGAGGGGAAAAAAAAAACCCTCTTTTATTTAATAAATATATAGAATAATATGGAGTTGTACTTATGCAGTAGATTTTCATCAGCTCCAGCCTACAGCCTATCACAGCACTTATTAATAGAACTCCAAGAGCATTGCTTTCTCAGCTTGTGCATAATTCAGACAGAAAAAAATAATTTCAGGATAAAACAAATCCCATTCTTTAAAAAAAAAAAAAAACAACAAAAACAAACAACATAACAAAACCAACAACAAAAAAACCCCATAAAGTAATAAATGGTGCAAAAGCATTGGAGGTAAATATTAAATAAATTGCTTGGAGGTAAATAATACTCCCAGTCTCTGCTTCAAATGTTTTCTTTAAGGGATTCTGTAGCAAAGGGCTTTTTGCTCAAATGGCACCATTACAAATTCAAAATTCGATTCAAATCTGCAAGGTGAAAGATTTCATTCTGAAAAGCAGGAAAAGAGGCAATACAAGCACGTTTCAAAATTGCTGTTTGTTCCATTTCTACACAAATGAATTGAAAATAGGAGTAATAAACCTTCTGGTTTATTATTAAACCAGAAGAATAAACCTTCTGGCCTCTAAATCTGAATATCTCCCATGGAAAAAGAAGTTTTAGTTGTAAAATGTTGCCCAGTTTTTCATTACACTCTTCCCTGACTAGAAATATTTGCAGAGAAGACACTTTTTTCTAAGATCCAACACCCAGAACTGTAGAGAAGAGTTTTTCTGAGCAAACTGCATGATTCAGAACTGGAAATGAAGCACAAATATACTCCACAGAAATAAATCACTACAATCTTGACATTTCCACAGAAAGGTGCTTTCAATATTATCTCTATTTAGCAGACAGAATTTCCCAAATGCAGCAAAAGTTGCAGCAGCCAGAAGTTTGTGTCGAGACCCTCGTGGTCCTTAGTGTAATTTTTTGAGGGAGAATTCAGCCAAATGCCCATTTTCCCTTTGAGAAGTGGCTTTTTGGTGGCAGTGGTTGTTAGAGATCAAATCTCTGGGGTGGTGTCTGCTCTGAGATGCAGAATTTCTCCTGTGTTGTGCTCCCTGCAGGGTGTTGTGTCTTTTTTGGGCCCTCCAGGGAGGCCACTATTAATGAAAATCACCCATGAAGACACGGAATTGTCAGCTCGACTTTGTGGGTTCCCCAAACTGGACAGAGATCCTGGATTGTTGGATCCCAGAAACCTGGAATTTTTGAGCTTTCTGTGCTTTCTGACACTGACCCCCAGGAGAACACTGCTTTGGACCTGAGGCCTTGGAGAAGGCTTCCAAAATTGAGTGATGGAGTTAAAATCACTGGTGTGTGGTTAAATAGAAATGTGTGATTTCACATGGTGAAGGGCTTTAAAGTTGAGATTTTTAGAATATAGTAATAGGTATGGGACGAGATGGAGGATTTTGGGTGGTGTCTCTTTTCGGTGTCCTTCCTCCTCCTTCATGATTTCAGGCAGTAGTTTCTGGTTGGTCAGTGCTGCACTGAGGGTCATGGAAGTTTGGTTATTGGGTTAAAAGTATAAATAATATAGGTGTTAATTCTCTACTGGACTATTGGGCTTTAAGAGACCTTGTGGCAGCTGGATCTCTCTCCATTTTGCTCACTTTTAGCTGGTGGCTAGGAGTGTTGCAGAATTCTCTGTACTTTAGATAAGATTTAATAAACAACCAAGCCTGAACATGAGAAATCCCATTTCCTTCGTGTATTTTTTAATCCTGGCTCTAAGTGAAGACAGAAGAGACTCCAGACAAACCACCAATTTAGTGGTGCAAAAACACCACTCCCATTACACTGGAGAAATCCCAGAATCCCAGAATGGTTTGGGTCAGAAGGGACCTTAAAGATCTCCTCATTCCCAGCCCTGCCATAGCAGGGACAGCTCCCATTATCCCAGGCTGCTCCAAGCCCACCAGTGCCCACCAGTACAGAGGGACAATCCCTGCCCTGGCCCTGCTGGCCAAACTATTGGCCATCCATGCCTTCTTGGCCACCTGGGCACACCTGGGCACACCTGGGCACACATTCAGCTGCTGTCAACCCTCACCCCCAGGACCTTTTCCATGAGCAAATCCCTTCTGGAGTACAGAACCAAGGGGTTGATAGATAAACTCTCACCCCTCCTTCTTAGTGGCCCCACATATTAGTGTTTATCTTCTTTTTTCTTCTGCCTTCACTCAGAGTCAGGATTGAAGCATGAGAAACAGATTTTCGTGTTCAGAATCTGTTGTTTATTAAATCTTACATATAATAGAGTTCTGCAGCACTTCTATCTAACAAGCTAAAATCAAAAAATTGGAGCTGTATCTTGCTTGTTACAAGGTCTTTTAAAGGCTAACTATCCAATTAAAAACTAACACCTATATTATTGATACTTTTGACCCAGTGACCAAACATCTCTGACCTGCACTGCAGGATTTTCTATCCAACCAAAAACTACTGCCTGAAATCATGAAGAAGAAGGAACAAGAAGGAAGAAGAGACAACGCCCAAGAACATCCACCTTGTCCCACACCTATTTCTATATTCTAAAACCCCAAATTCCAAACCCTTCACCATGTGAAATCACACACTTCCATTCAAACTGCACACCAGTGATTTTAACTCTGTTACTCAATTTTGGAAGCCTTCTCCAAGATTTCAAGTCACAAGCAGTGTTCTCCAGGGGGTCAGTGCCAGAAAGCACAGAAAGTTCAAAACTCCCAGGATTCTGGGTTCCAGCACCTCCTCTTTCCCGAGCTGCCCACACAGCAGATCCACAAATTCAAGGTGCACCCCTGGCCCTGTCAGTTCAGCTCCAGCAGGTGTGCACAGCACTGACATCAACATTGTGGGAATTCACAGCTCTTGGCCTTTCCCAGAACTGATTTCTCAAGCCAGGGGTTAGAAATCATTTCCTCCTTAGTACAAATCAGCTTGACAGTGAATATTTCCATCACTGTTACTTTTCTGGCCCAGAAAAGGTTAAATATCTCTCTTCACTGATAGCAAGAGCAGCTCAGTCTATTATGCCCCAGATTGATTGTTTTGTTAATTATATGCTGGCACTCTGAGCTTGACAGATTTTCCAGATATATTTCTGTCTTTTTATATGCACACACACGTGTGTAGTTAGTTATAGAGGTAGATATGTTTTGGGTTTTACAACTTCAGCACCAAAGTGCAGGCAGAAAGGACCCTGGCCAGGCTTGAAATAAAAACTGCAAGCTCCTGAAATACTTTTTTTTTTTTTCAATATATTCCCCAGCATATCCCCCTCTCCCCATCTCCTTAGGAAGTTACAAAGGAAATACTAATTAGCTCCAGCACCAGGCACGTCTGTGCTCTGTGCTGCTCTCCACTGACAGATCCTGTGCAGTAATTGGGTCACACTCACAGATGCTCAGAATATCCAATGCATCCTGGTTTGCCTGCAGCTCTGGCACAGCAAGAGCAGGGAATCTCACAGAAAAGGAGAACCCAACTCAGCTCCTCGCAGCTTTAAGAGTGCTTGAGTAGAGCTCTTTACCAGCATTAAAGATTTATGAGGATTTGCACGAAATCTTCCAGTATCTGGCTGCTAGAAAAATAATTTTGCCCTTTTTCAAAGGCTGAAGGATAACAAATAAGTTATTAACTTCATCAAGGTAGCACTGTTGGAGAAGGACATTTCACAAGGGCGTGGAGTGACAGGACAAGGAAAATGACTTTAAGCTGAAGGAAGGCAGGTTTGGATTCAATATTAGGAAGAAATTCCTGCCTGAGGCCCTGGCACAGGGTGCTCAGAGAAGCTGTGGCTGCCCCTGGATCCCTGGAAGTGTCCAAGGCCAGGCTGGACAGGGCTTGGCGTGACCTGGGATAGTGGAAGGTGTCCCTGCATGGATTTGGAACAAGATGATCTTAAAGGTCCCTTCCAACCCAAACCATCCTGCAATTCCATGATTCTGTAATTTTCCCCTGCCACATGCATCTG